>NC_141901.1:85645122-85948152 GCF_057802395.1 Ceratotherium simum simum
AGGTTAGAAGTCTGATGCAGGTCTTACTGGACTAAAATCGAGGTGTCAGCAGGGCTGTGTTCCCTCCTGGATGCTCTAAAAAGAATCCATTTCCTTCCCATTTTCAGCTTCTAGACACTACATGCAGTCCTTGGCTCACAGTTCCCGACCTCCATCTTCAAAAACAGCTCTCTCTCACCATTCTTTTGTAGTCACATCTCCCTTTGACTCTGATTTCAGCTTGGAAAGGTTCTGTCATTCTAAGAACTCAGGATTAGGTTGGGTTTCCCCCGATAATACAGGATAATTTCCCCATCTCAAGGTCCCTAACCTTAATCTTATCTGGAAAGTCCCTTTTGGTAAGGTAAAGTAAGAAATTCTAAGGTAACATATTCACAGATTCTGAGGAGTAGGATATCTATTAGGACATATTAGGACATCTTTGTGGGCTTTTGTTCTGCCTATCACAGAGGTAGATGTGGAAACGGAGAGAAAAGGACACAATCAAAGTATTCATCTGCCTTTGAGAAGCAGTCTGGATGCCTCTGGTAGTCTCTATTTCCCTACTGAACTGGATCCCTAATCCACTCTCCACATGATGATCATCAAAGTAGGTTGCCCTATAATTAAGACACCTCACTATTCAATTCAGGCCTGTCCACAAGTTGCTCAGTCCTACTTATTATCTCTTTTCAAGGTCAAGGACATTCAGACCCACCCAAATCTTTGGTTATGCACAATTTTCTGATGGTTTTGTAGGCAGAACTGTATCTGCTCTAATAGGAATGGTTGTAAATGCACAGCGATCCGATTAGCCAGAGCAGTCACTGTGTGATCTTAGTCTATTATCAATAAAGCATTGACTGGTCGTGTTAAATTTGATTGATATTCTAGCTGAAAAAAAATGTAGGGTTATTTGAGCTGTTAGCCACATTCTATAATATGATAAGTAATTAGACAAGTTCTAGCTAATGGGCAAAATCTCTCTACCGTCATAGTCTCCCCCTTTGTCCCTCCCTAGCTCTGTCTGTTCCCAGTCATCCTACTAACTCCCTTCTTCTCTATTCTCACCAGATCTTCCACATGTCCCTAATAATCCTATGTACAAATTTTCCACAGATTGGATGAGATATATTTCAAGAATTGTGCTTTGAGAAGCCAATTCCATCTCTACACCCATATGAAATACAACATAACTCTAGAAAACATCAATGTTCAGCTATTTCCTTCCAAGCTCTTGGTAAACAGTAAGGAATTATAAATCTCCCTTCACTTTTGGAGTCAATAGAATATACTAACGAGTGGAAAACAACAGCCATATTTCTATTTCTTTCAGACTAAGAAAAAAGAGGCTGATTAAAATGCAAGATGAATGGGTAGTAGTTTGATTTAAAAGATCAAATTAACACCATCTCTGTGTTACACTCTTTATTTTTTATACTTTTCTTAAAATAAACGTGTGTGTGTGCGTGTGTGTGTGTGTATGTGAGAGAGGGGGAGAGAGAGAGAGAGAGGAAGGGAGAGAGAGAGAGAATTCATTAACAGATATAAGAATGCTTTACCCTTAGACACCAGTTCCAATACTCAACACTACCCTATGCCTTTAGCTCTTTCGGTTGCTATTGATAATAAAAATACTTCATCAATTTGCTTTGAATTTTCCAGACCTCCACTCTAAGACCTGCATTGCATAAACAAGTCTTTGTTAAAACGAAAGTGGGCGACATTATAGCATACAGCGACGGAGATTTGGAACTATAATTACGTCTCCTTCAAGTCCTCTTGACTTTCCACTGTGAGTCTCTAAACTTTCTGTGAGCTGCTTGACATTTGATCTGGGATCATCCGGGCTGCCCTTCCCAGGCTCTTCTCTTCACTGTGTCTTTAAACTCCTGGCGGCACTGACGCGACTGGAAACGAACGCTGTGCTTTCAGACACAACCAGCAAGTGGCTCTGAATTTTTTATCATGTTTTCTTCAACCTTCTCCCTCAACTTTCCCTCTTAGTTATTCCATCTGTCTCTCAGGCTATGTATGTGTTCAGTGGTTTCAGCATCTTTTTTAGAGATTACCAAATAATGATCTTTTTTTAATCAGCCAACTGTCTATTTGACTAAATGATTGTTCAATATTTCTTTCATTCTGGACAGTTAGCCCTCGTCAGTCACTTTACACTAATCAATTCATTCATGCACCCAACAAAAATTTTATTCAGCCCTTTCTGTGGACCAGTCTTTGTTCTAGGTACGTGGAATTCAATGATTGGCAAAAATAAAGTCTGTTCCTACTATAACCTCCATATACCTCTCCATATAAACTCTGTTCCTACTATAACCTTTCCACCTCCAGTCTGGTAGAGGTGGAGAACATTGTTAGTGAAATGATCCTGCAGAAAATGTAAAATTATAACAGCAAGAAATAATCCAGAAATATAAGTTACTACGAGAATGTGTGACGGGACGTACAAGAAGACTTCTCTGAAGAAGTGGTATTTGACCTGAGATTTGAAAGATACAAAAGTACTGACTAAGGGAAGAGATAGGATAGGTACATTCAAGGGAGTAGGAGCCATTAGGGAGTGAGAACAGTATATGCAAACATCCTCTGGTGGCAAGAATGGAATGTTGGGGAAACTGAAATGAGGCCGGTGTGGTTGGTGTACGGAGAGCGAGAGAGTTGGGGTGGCAGATGATGCGGGAGAAGCAGGCACGGGGCAGACAATGGAGGGTCTTACAGGCCCTATGAAGAATTTGTTCCTTATCCCAAAACAAGGGAAACTACGGAAGGGCTTATCCAAGGGATAAGGGAGGGTGACATCATTCAATTTTCATGTTCATCTGTCTTATTTATTTATATTCCAGGGACATGTGTGTGCTATGAACAAAAACTGTAAACAGGATAACTCACAGATAGTCAAAAAGGTTTGATGACCTTTTGCATTTGCAATACAAATGTTCTTAATTGAATTAATAATCTAGTCCCTCCAAAAGGGCTTTAGGGGCAATGCCCAGGCAGCTACTTGGGTGGCTGTTGTTGGATATACCCACATGATATATGTTTAAAAGGGAGATAGTGATGGCATTGCTTTTTCACTACTTCTAGAGCAAAATGAAGAGGGCTTAGCATGTTACAGAGTCGACCTCAGAGAGGCTGCAGAGCACGCACGTGCTGCTATACTCATTTCTGCTCCGGCGCCTTTCTCTTCTTATCAGTCTCCAAAGAAAAGTAAACTGCTTCTGTTGTAACACTTCTTGTGATCTCAAGGTAGAGGCTTTCAAACGGGATAGAATAGTCCCTGAGAACCTACTTTGGGCAAGGTTCCAGCTGGGTGCCTGGGAGAGAAGGGTAGCAGTTGCTCATGAGAAGATGAAATCTTAATGAAGAATGTGGGACATAAGCATGTGACTAAGAACGTGACAATCCATAAAGCTGTTCTGAGGAATCTGATGAGCAGCCAGCTTTGAAGGGCAGTTGGTCCTCAGAAAACTCAGCAGAAATGAGAGCCTCAAGTGCCAAGAGGCTGGCCCTCAACTTCTGTAGGAAATTTACAATCAAGCCTTCCCCGTCCTCTGTCCATTTTGTGCTTCAAAAAGCATCTACCACATTTGGACAAGGCCCTAGCTTGCCCTTCATTTCTCTGAGCATCTGTCCATTTCTAAGCAAACTAGGCCATGATTCCTTATGTTCTATGGTGCCCATAGACCAGAACGGAAGGCGTAGATAAGGAAACCAAAAGCAAGGAACAGTTCCAGAAGAATTAAAGAGTCAAATGTAAAAAGCAAACCACAAAACAGAGAAAAAATATAGATAAAATTGTGTTTCCATGATAGATTTAAAAAATGCAAAATATATAATTGTATTTACACTGAAACACCAAGAAAATAAGAATAAATATATGCAGGCTTTGAGTTTCTACACATTAGCTAAATATGGATCTCTCCACACGTGTCCTTCAAAACCTGTGAAGATCAACAAGGAGCAAATAAAACCACCCAACCCCTGTCTACAGCATAACTAGGAGACAGAGAATGCTACAAATCTCAACTGACACAGAGTTAGGGAAAGAAAAATCTGGAAGCTGCAGAGCCAGCACTGAAGCCCTTGCTGGAGCTGAGAGCCAGCTGGAGAATGCTTGGGGACGAGGAGAAGGCAGCCGGGCTGGCAGTGGCAGAGCAGAGACAAAATCACTCCCAGTAAGGAAAAGTCACACTCTGAGAGGATAAATACCAACAAAGGTCTATAACCTGGTGGATCAGAACACCATGACTGCAGACACAAAAGGAGTGGCTGGAAAGTGCATAGGTCCAGAGGTGGCAGTCTTGGAAAGGACCTCTTTCAGGAGAGGAGAGGTGTCCTTGGAGCTCAGGTGGTGGAACAGACGAAGGAGGCAAGTGTTTGAGATCAAAGGTCCATCAGAAAAGAAGGAGAAAGTACACCCCCTCCCCCAACAAAAGGTGCCATCTATTTTAAAGAAAGTACAGTTCACCATATCAAAGAAGACAGTGCTCTTGAACTACGAAACCAAGTGAGCTCCCCCAAACCGTGCCACTGTCTGCACAGAATCACCTGCTATTGCTGGTCCAGGAAAAACAAGATAATTCAAAGTTAAAACAGCAGATAACATCCTCACAAAGTCACTATAAGACCTCGGAAAATGAGAATCAAAATATTTCAGCAGGTGAACATTCTTTCCCCCAAAAATCCGCAAAGCAGAAGAAAACTGTAACATAACCCCCAAATTGAATTACATGTCCATAAAAAAGCACTTACATATATTTAAAAAACATCTCTAATCAGAAGTTCGAAGCTTTAGAACAGAATGGACAAATTTTAAAAAGACAATACGGAGCAAGAATTGAATGAACTTGGGAATGTTGGAGACTCCATTACAACGGGGAGAAGAGGCTCTCAGCACCTTAGCCAAGAGAATGTATTTACTGTGCTCACCAATAATGGAGCAAATGAATATTATGAGCCTCCTGATGTGATGTAATAGGAGTACACAATGTCACCTATGTAGTGTTCTTTCCAAAAATATTTAACTTGAATCTAATCATGAAGAAATAATCAGAAAATCTAGAATATGGGAAATTCTCAAAGACAACTGGTTTGGACTCTTCAAAAACGTCAGTGACATGAGAAAAAGAAAACAAGGAGGGTATTCTAGATAAAAGGAAACTAAAGAGACATAATAAATAAGTGCAATGTCTGATCTTTCATTCAACCCTGACTTGGAAAAAACCCATCAGCTATAAAGAATATTTTTGGAGTAAATGGGGAAATTTAAATATGATCTGTATATCATAAAATATTATTATATCAATGTTAAATTTATTATGTTGTCATAATTGTATTGTGATTATGTAGGACAACGTCGTTTTTCTTAGTGGATAGTAACTGGCTGAAGCATTTAGGGGTGAAGTGTCATGTCTAGTACTAACTTTCAAATGGATCAACAAAATCTGTGTGTGTGTGTGTGTGTGTGTGTGTGTGGGTGGGTGGATAGATGACTGGATGGATGCATGCATGGGGGCTGGAGTTAAAGATAACACAAATATGTCAAAATGTTAATAATTAATAAGCATAGGTGTACCGGGTTAAATAGTTCCCCCCAAATTCATGTCTACTCAGAACCTTAGATTGTGACCTCGTTTGGAAATAGTGTCTTTGTAGATGTAATTAGTTAAATTAAGATGAGGTCATACTGGATTAGGATAGGCCTTAAATCTAATACGACTGCTGTCCTTATAAGAAGAGAAGAGACACAGAGAGGCACACAGGGAAGAAGGCGTGATGACGAGGCAGAGATTGGAGTGAAGCAAGCCAAGGATCGCCAAGCACTGCTGGCCATCACCAGAAGTTAGGAAGAGGCAAAGAAGAGTTCTACCCTACAGTCTTCAGAGGGAGCATGGCCCTGATGATACCTTGATTTCAGAGTTCTAGCCTCCAGAACTGTGAGAGAACAAGTTTCTCTTCTTAAGTCACCCAGCTTGTGGTAATTTGTTGAGGCAGCCCTGCCAAACTAATACAGTAGGTAAAGGTAGAAAATGTTCAGTGAAAATACTTTCAATTTTTCTGTAGGTTTGAAGAATTTTAAAATCACAAGTTGGGAAAAAATAAAAATAAATAAAATAAACTTTAAAAAAAATTATATGCATAGGAAAAAAATCTAGGAAATATACCAATCACCCGAAGTAATCTCCCCAATAGTTGTAAGGAGTCCCTGGCTCCCCAGTGACCTCAGAAAACCTCCCCACCTCCATGTTAAAAGGTGCACTTAATCATCTCCCTCCCTCCTCCCCAAATCTATGCTCAGGATGTGACTTTGATTATTGTGTAAAACTGCCAGATGTTCAGAACTGGGGAGAGAGTTGGGAGTTATATTCTATGCCATGGAAATGCAGCTGGCCTTCAGCAGAAGTGAGTGGAGGGAAGGTTCTGGAAAGAGGATAAAGAGATAAAACAGATCCTCCATTCACAGGAGTGATAGACAATAACACATAACAAGTCAAAACATGAACAAAATCAATATTGGGCCTGGACTGAGACAAAGAAACAAAGAAGGCACTGGCTTAACACAAAAGGGGATGTGCCACGGGAGGAGGAGGCTGGAAACGGTTGCTCAGCTTTCTGGAGCCTAAGAAAGTTCTTCAGCCTGTGGACCTGGAACTGGTCTTCCTGGGTTTGAAGTCAGGTTATCTCTTACTCCCTCTGTGACTTTAGAAAAATGGGAGTAATAATGGTACTCTTAAAGGGTTGTTGTAAGAAATGAATCTGCAAAGTACTTAGAACAGTTCTTGCAACAAAACATTATACACTTTTTTTTTTTGTGAGGAAGATCAGCCCTGAGCTAACATCCATGCCAATCTTCCTCTTTTTCTCTTCTCTCTCTTTTTTTTTTTTTTGCTGAGGAAGACCGGCCCTGAGCTAACATCTATTACCAATCCTCCTCCTTTTTTTCCCTTTTTCTCCCCAAAGCCCCAGTAGATAGCTGTATGTCATAGTTGCACATTCTTCTAGTTTCCGTATGTGGAACACCGCCTCAGCATGGCTTGACAAGCGGTGTGTCAGTGCACGCTGGGATCCGAACCCGGGCCGCCAGTAGCGAAGCATGTGCACTTAACCGCTAAGCCACGGGGCTGGCCCCAAAACATTATACATGTTTAAAGCTGTACTTTTTACTTAGATCTTGTGCCTAGGTAAGGTACGTGGCTTCCCCCATTAGTCTCAAACTGTGGTGGACACAGAAGCAGTGACTTTAACAGAGTTTAACTCTGAAATTTTGGAATCATTGTGCCCAGTGTTTCCTGGTGTGGGGAAAAGTTCTACTAACAGTAGGACCACTGATAATTTTTATTTTCTCCTTTGTAGTTTTTGTTATTTTCCAAATTTTCTACAATAAGGCAGTGCTAATTTGATAATCAGAAAACATTCAAGAATGGAAACAGAAAATAATTAAACATGTCCCTCTTACCCCTCATCTTCCTACTGAAAAATGGAGGTGGTGGAGATAGTGGTGGGGAGGAAAAGTTATTCCTTTTGTTTTAAACAATAAGAACATCAGCCAAGCTATTATGAAAAAGACAGAAAATAACAAATGTTGGGGAGGACTTGGAGAAAAGGGAACACTTGTGCACTGTTGGTAGGAATGTAAATTGATGCAGCCACTATGGAAAACAGTATGGAGATTCCTCAAAACATTAAAAATAGAACTATCATATGATTCAGGAATTTCACTAGTGAGTATTTATCCGAAGAAAATGAAAACACTAACTTGAAAAGATATATGCACGCCAGTGTCCATTGCAGCATTATTTACAATAGCCAAGATATGGAAACAACCTAAGTGTCCCTCAATGCATGAATGGATAAAGAAAATATATATATATATATACACACACACACATACACACACTGGAATATTACTCAGCCATAGACAAGAAGGAAATCTTGCCATTTGCAACAACATGGATGGACCTTGAGGGTCTTATGCTAAGTGAAATCAAACAGAGAAAGACAAATACCATATTATTTCACTTATATGTGGAATCTGAAAAAACAAACAAACAAAAAAACCTGAGCTCTTGGATATACAGAACAGATTTGTGTTTGCCAGAGGTGGGTGGAGGGTGGGGATGGGGGGGTGAAATGGACGAAGGGAATTAAAAGTACAAACTTCTAGCTGTAAAATAAATAAGTCATAGGGATGTAATGTACAGCATGTTAACTATAGTTAATAATACTGCATTGCATATTTGAAAGTGGTTAAGAGAATACATTTTAAAACCTTTCATTACAAGCAAAAAAAAATTTGTAACAATGTACGGTGATGGATGTTAACTAGACTTATTGTGATGATCATTTCATAATATATATAAATATCAAATCATTATGTTATACACGTGAAACTAATATAATGTTATATGTCAACTATATATAAATAAAAAAACAGTAATAAAGAATATCAGCCAAGAAGCAGAAGCACTCAGATGCCTCCACAGCCCTTGCCCTGGCCTTGCCCTGCCCAGGCAGCTGACACTGGCGCTGGTTGCTCAGTGAGTCAGGGGAGACTTAACGGAAAACAAGTAAAAAATAAAAAAAAAAAAAAAGAAAGACTCAGATTGCCTTTAGTGAATTATTGTGATGAAAATACATAAACTCAAACAGGAAAGCAAAAGGACGTTAAATCCAAATTAATAAAGTTTAGATTTTATTTAATGTGGATTTATGGACTTCATTACAAAAAAACATTGATTAACAATAACCTACCTCCAAACAAAACCCGATGTGTGTAAGAGTTGAAAATAAAATTGGTAAACACTCAGCAGTCATCTCATTGTCCCAGCTTTCAGGATTCTAGCTCCCTAAGTAGTTTTTCATAATTTAGTCCATTTTAAAAAGGGCACAATGACTAGAGAGGGCACAATGACTAGAGAGCATGGTAGAAAAATGTTATTAAAAAATATAAATATATATAGCATCTGACCTAATGACTACCATATTGGCTACTGAATTTATCTGTGTCTCTATGTAAACAAATTAAACAAATCCCAGCTTGACACATGAAGTGGTCACAGATTCTTAGAGTAGCAGAGGGCCCTTAAAGTACACCTTATTCAGCTTTATATGCAAAGTGGGCATTACAATACACAACACAAACGACAGGCAGACCTCAGATGAGGTCTCCAAACTTCTGCCTGTGCCACCCTGATCATGCCCAAATCTGTTAGGATAAGAAGAGCCACCACTTAGCAACCTCTGGGTGCTAGGAACTGTGCTGGGTTTTTTGTTTGTCTCTTTGAATTATATTATCTGCTTTTTTCCCTTTACGCCACTTATCACAATGGTAACACCATTTTGTGAATGTGCTTATTTGTTCCCTGTCCTGATGTCCACTGGACCACAAATTCTCTAAGGGTAAAAATCATGGCAACTTTGCTCACTGCTGCATCCCCAATCCCTTCTACACAGCCTGGAACTCATCAAGTATACATTAAATTAACAAACGCAGCTTCTGAATCTTCTCCCCATTTTAACACTACAGGAAATTAAAGGTCAATGGGGTGTTTCCTCAAAGCTGGTAAATGTCAGATCCAAAATTCAGACCCAGCTTTATTTGGCCACAGAGGCCATGACTGTCCTACTAAGCTTCCTGGTCACCCATTTAGTTTGAAGAAAATCTATTAATTAAGCAATTTCAAATTAATAGCATGAGTTATGTTCAATTCCCGCTCCCTCTCGCCAAAGCTAATAAAGTGTGAGTTTCAAACCTGAGTTCTCATTTTCTACAAGATGGTGCTAATGCCACCTCTGGGCCTTGATGCTTTTATAATGTTTTACGTTATATATTTCAGTGTTTATACATGCCAACCATCCCTACTTATCCCTATGAGTGTTTTTCTCCCTTTAATCAGTGTCCCGGAGCCAGCTTGTACTGGGTCTCAGAACTGATTGTTAAATTTTCAGGGAGTTGGCGAGCTGGATGTTAAGCACAGCCACTATTAAAAATAAAACTTAGAATGAAATAGCTTGTATGAATGTTAAGCACAGCCACTATTAAAAATAAAACTTAGAATGAAATAGCTTGTATGAAAAACAAAGGAAATTTCAGTGCAAAAAGGATAGTCTTTTCAACACATGGTGCTGGAACAATTGGACATCCATGGGCAAAAAAAAAAAGAATCTTAACTTAAAACCTCACACCATATAAAAAATTGGATTTGAATGTAAAATGTAAAACATTAAAACTTTTATAAGAAAACATAAGAGAAACCTTCAGGATCTAAACCAATATGAGGAGTTCTTAGATATGACACTAAAGCCATGACTCACAAAAGAAAACATTGATAAACTGGGCTTCATCAAAATTTAAAATTTTAGTGCTGCAAAAGACTCTTTTAAGATGATGAAAAGACAAGTTACAGACTGGGAGAAAACACTTGCAAACACATATCTGACAAAGTTCTTATATCTAGAATATATAAAGAACTTTCAAAACTTAACAGTAAAAAAACAAAGAATCCATTTAGAAAATGGGCAGAAGATATAAAGAGACATTTCACCAAGGAGGTGATGGCAAATAAGCATATGAAAACATGTCCAACTTCATTAGTCATTGAGTAACGCAAATTAAAATCAAAGTGAGATATCAGTACTTAACTATTAAAATAGCTAAAATGAAAAATAGTAACAATACAAAATGCTGGCAAGGATGCAGAGAAACTTGATCTCTCATTCACATTGGTGGGAAAGTAAAACGATACAGCCACTACGGAAAATAATTTGGAAGTTTCTTGCACTTATCTTATGACCCAGCAATCATACTCTTGGGCATGCATCCCAGAAAGATGAAAAATTACCTTCACACAAAAACTTGTACGTGAATGTTTATGGCAGCTCTATCTATAATAGCAAAAAACTGGAACAACCCAAATATTCATTAGTGGGTGAATGGTTACTAACGTTGGTGAATCCACACAATGGAACACTGCTCAGCAATACAAAGGAATGATATGTGCAACAATGTAGAAGAACTCCAGGGAGTCAGGCTTAGTGAAAAAAAGTCAGTCTCAAAAGTTTATGTACTGTATGGTTCTATATTTATAACGTTATGAAAATAATAAAACTATAGAGATGGAGAACAGATTAATTAATGGTTGTTATGAGACAAGGAAGGAGTGGTAACAATATAAAAAGAAAGCACGAGGCAGTTCCTTTGGGGCGATGGGACATTTCTGTATCTTGAATGTGCTGGTGGTTTTACAAATCTATACATGGGATAAAATTGCACACATACCACACACACACACCACACAAATGAATCCATATAAAAACGGCAGTAACTGATTAAGGTCTTTAGTCTAGTAGCATTGTACCAATCTCAATTTTCTATCTGTGACATGGTACTACAATTATAGAAGATATCAGCACTGCGGGAAGCTGGGTAAAAGGTATGTGGGACTCTGTCTTATTTTTGCAACTACCTATGTGTCTATAATTATATTACGATAAAAAGCAAACAAAACAAAAACAGAAAATGAATACTCAAAACTCGTCACTTTCTAATTGTTTTACTATGTTTTACTATTATCCACGCCATGAGGTTATTTACATTATCTAAATGTTGGAGATATTAGTCTGCTCAGGCTGCCATAACAAAATACCGTAGACTGAGTGGCTTAAACAGCAGACATTGATTTCCCACAGTTCTGGAGGCTGGGAAGTCCAAGATCAAGATGCTGGGCAGATTTGGCTGCTGGTGAGAGCTTTTTTCCTGGCTTACAGATGACGGTCTTTTAGCTGTGGCTGTGTTCTTACATGGTGGAAAGAGAGTGAGCTCTGGTTTCTCTTCCTCTTCTTATAAGGACACTAATCCCATCATGGGGGCCACACTCTCCTGACTTTATCTAAATCTGATTGCCTCTCCAAGGCTCCATCTTCAAATACCATCACAATGAGGACTTCACTATATGAATTATGGGGGGAAAACAAACAGTCAGTCCATAACAGTGGAAATATTATATAAGGTCTGCTATTAGGCCTCTCTTCCCTGTTCTGCATTCAGTGATATCTCACTGGGAGCTGGAAACCAGCCATATGGGAGTATTTATATCACAGAAATAAGCAAACACCACAAATCAGAATCTGGTTTATTGTACTGTTGATAAGAAAGTAATGGAGAAGATGTTAATATTGTAGGTTAAACTTAAAATTGTGTTGCCTGTAGCCATTATATCATGAATGGCATAAAATTGAAAAAATAGTCTTCTATTATTTAAAACCTATTGTTTGATTCAGCAAAGAAGTTGCTCATGTTGTTGAAGAGTGAGTAAAGTTTCAACGTAGGTCTTTTTTGTTGCACTTTCATCTTATTCATTAAGTAACCAAAAATATCAACCACATTCATATTGGAACTACACTCATTCATTAATCGCAACCATAGTTTGGCTACAACCACAAGGAATTTTGCAAAAATCAACAAGAGCATTCTGCAAGAACCAACTGGCTATGAGGAATTTACAACAAAGAGTATTGTATATTTTATCATTATTTGTAAATTGTGTGCTGCCTTTATTTAATAAAATTCATAATGAACGTAAGCTTGTACAGTCATGTGTTGCTTAACGACAGGGATACATTCTGAGAAATGCATTGTCTGACAATTTTGTCGTTGTGCTAACGTCATAGAGTGTACTTACACAAACCTAGATGGTATAGCCTACTACACACCTAGGCTATACAGTACTAATCTTATGGGACCACCATCGTATATGCGGTCCTTTGTTGACAGAAACGTCTTTATGCGATGTGTGACTGTATATGTGCACATTTTTAAAGAGAGCTAGTGTTTAAACATTCTTCAGCACAGCACTGGTTTAAACCCAATCTTCTCTTTTTGTTCGTACCTCAGTGGGGACAAATCACCTCTCCTCTTTAAAATGATGATGTCGGTTAATTGTGTTGCCTCTGGCTTTTAACTGCTGCAGATGCCCTGTTTCTGGAAGACTGATTTGACCCACTCTATCTTCAGATTTGTGTATTCAGAATCAACCACCTATTACAACTGTTAACCCTTTAGACTTTACAGGGAAATGCTCTCCTTTCTCCCATGAAGAGAAGCTGACAGTGGGCTGGGTCACTTCCACTTTGCTTTTAGTTTAGGCACCAAGTTTGTAAGTTTTCTAATCATTCTTCCATTTCTTTTGGTATAACAAAATCAGAAAGCAAGATTTCTTAATGGTAGGTGGTTCATGAGACTAGTCAGATTGGGTCTTTATTTAGTAAGCATTTTACACTCAGTGTCCCTTTGCTGTGGCCATGTACTGGCCAAAGATCAAACTTCCCGACTGGTTTGCTGTGTGGTTCCACACATGGTTAGAGATTTTGGGCTCTGTTTATTCTTTCACTCCGATTCCAGTGCCCAGCACCTACCCTCCTTTTGAGAGTCAGTTCAGTTATCTCCTTCCTTGTCTTTTCTCTGTTAATCCAGTCACTATGGAAAAAATATATCCCTTTCTCTGAATTCCCCCAGAATGTAGCCAAATCTTTTTTCTGACATCAGTCCTATTTCTCCTTTATGTTGCTGTTACATGTGTCAGTGGCTTATGTCAGATGTCACTATCATCTCCTTGAGGGCAGAGCTCTCTCCTAACTTACCTCTAAATTCTACCACAGTGACTCGTTTAATGAATGTCCATAGTAAGGACTTAAAAAAATTGGTTCAATGGAATGAGTGGCCTATATGTTACCAAATGAACAAGTTAATTCATCTCTCTAAGCCTCAGTTTTCTTACCTGTAAGTTGGGAATAATAATAAAGAGATTACGTCTGATAGAGTCATTGTAAAAAATAGAGCTAAAGTATATAAAATGATTAGCACACTGCCTGGCTAATGGTGGTTGTTCAATAAATGGGGTGTGTGTATGTGTGTAATACATATGATATATATATAATATAAATATGTGGCCTATATAATTACCATTGTTGTCACTATCATTATCATATTACTAATCTTGATACCAGATTCAGGTTTCAGTGAGTATGTCTATGAATTCTCTGGCACAGCATAGGTAAGACCATGGGCCTATGCGTCAGGAGTCAGAAGACGCAAGCTTTTGTCTCAGTTCTGCCCACTGCTCATGATATTGGGTTAGTCAACCTCTCCGGGCTTCAGTTCCCTCATCTGCAAGATGTGTGTGAACGTGGGGAGAAGACTGAGCCTCTTTGAAACTCTAACGTCTATAACTCCACAGCGCCATTTGACAAGTGCCCTTGGGCTGATCTGGGCTCCCGGTGACAGGAGCACCCTGCCTTTAATAACTTCCTCTCTCTAAACCCATTGCCTCTCCCTCAGCAATGGGCTAAGTACCCTTTGGCAAGGCTGTGTCAGTGATGTATTAGTGGGTGCAAAGATACCCAGCCATTCCACTTGTTGACTTTACTGGCTAGAGAACAATTATTTCCTTCTTCAGTTTGTGACCATAGTGAACATTTGGAAGTTGTAAGAAAAAAAAATCAATGCCAAAGAGTTCCTGAGGTGATGTGTCTAATGGTTTTCTCTTGGCAAGTCATTTTGGGAGGGATGCCTCTCGAGTTGATCAGCCTGGTGACGCTGCTCCAATACATCCTTCCTGCCGACCTCATATGACACAGGGCTGATGACCTCAATTACAGAAGCAGGGGCACCGCAGCTCACATGATGGAGTGTCACAGCTAGGATAGGCCCGTCTAGTGCAGGCATTCAATTTTACACATGAGGAAACTGGGGCTCAGAGGGGCCAAAGGACTCCTCCAAGGTCGCAGAGCTGGTTAATAGAAGGGCTGGGTCTGGGAAGCACACCTCCCGGAGTCCTGGCTTACAGCTTCTGCTCCCACTCTGCTTCCAACCACTGAGGGCCAACATCACGGCCAGCAAGGAGCACCTCTGATGGCAAAAGTGAGCCCAAAACAGGCACAAACAGGCAATGTTCAGAACATTGTCCCCTCCCCTGCCCCCAAATTCTTGGATAAAGTCCGATAGACAGTTGGAGAGAGCTGATGTTGGCTTTGGAAAAAACTAATTCCAGTCCTTAACTCCCAAGAGAATAGCAAAGATTTTGTCTTTAATATCTGTGCCATCCCATCCTGGATGTGATTATTCAGAACAGTTGCTTACTGGGCGTTTACACGCCTCAGACTGTGGGTTATAGGAAACAGTAGTTGTGTTTGCGTGATGTGTCTGTCTGGACTCAGATGGCAGCTGCTAGACCATGAGCTCCTGGAGAGGAGTGCAGCCTGAGGATTAAGCTGGCACAGGCCTGGCACTTGGAAGACATTCAAAATGTTGGTTGAATGAGTCCAGAAAGTGTCACTAGTGCTGATGACCACAGTGTCACAGAATATTCAGTAGGATATGAAATGGCTCAGTAATGGCTACCCTTCAAGAAATGAAGACAAGGTTGAAAACAAATGGTTTAAGCTTAAGGAAGCTTCATGTTCTTGATATGCTTTTGAAGTAAAGAAACCAGACATATTCTTTATCATATTCACTACAGTGGAAGTAGTTACATGGGAGGAAGGAAAGTAGAGTGAGAAGTATATTCTTATTTATATTCTGACTTATTTCAACAGTGTAAGCACATATTCTTATTTCAATAGTTCTCTCTCTCTCTTTTTACTCTTTAAAAAATGACGTGCAGGATAACCTGGAGTCTAGCACTGAAATATGGTACCATTCTGGAATTCTATACTCTTGGGGCTTAGTATGAGAGGTAGTGCTCTCATTCACTCTCTCTCTCTCTCTCACTGGAAGGTTTTCTTTCTTTGGAGGGATGTTGGTTCTGAGGAGAGAAAACAGGGAGCTGACTGCTAAGGTGGGGTGAGCTTAAGGGAGTTAGAAAGTCTCCTGCGGCAGAGATGCTGTAAGTCCCACTTCATGTCATCTCGCTGGCCCTACACTGTCCCACCTCCCTTGCACTGGGTTGGGATCACGTGACTGGGTTATGATAAACGAAATGGAGGAAGAGTCACGAGGCACTTCCAAACCTGGCCCTACAGACACTTGGAGTAAACTTTTAGTTCTGTGTTTCCTTGGCACAGCAACCTTGCAGGCTACAAGATGGAAGAGGGCCATCTCATTCATTTCAGACTTTGAGTGAGTGCAGAGTAAACCCTTAGTGTGTGGAACAATTTGCTCTTTGGGGTTTATTTGTTACTGAAGCATAGCCTACCCTATCCTGACTTTTCTTCTGATTTATCAAGCCCACTTCATCTGAAGATGACAAAGGGGCAGGACGCAGGACACGAGACTTCTGCAGGATTAAAAATTTTGCATTTGTCTAGAAGTCCTCTCTTGCTATCCTGTTTAGGACTATGAATGTGTCCATGCAGGATAGAGGGATTTAAGGGGAATTTTTACAAGTGTCCAAATTTTCTCTTCTGCCTTAACACTTTCCAAAGTCCTGGTTTTCCCTAATTGTTCCTTTTTTGTTTTAATGTGTACTAAAAAAAAAAAAAAATCTTTTAAGATAAAAGATAAAACTTTTGAGGTAAATTAAATTCTTCAGATGAACTATAAACTTTCAATATTTTTGTAACTTTTTAATAATCATGACCAAATTTAAACGTTAACAATCCATCATTTGAAGTTACTTATTTAGTTTAAAGAGCTTAATTTCTACTTATTTCCTGCTACATAATATAGAAAAATTTTTTTAAAATCTACAAAATATAGCTTTTAGGCCAGAATTATTTATATTATTATCAACTTAGATGTATAAAATATATTCATCCTAAATGTCAGTTAATGTCTAATGAAAAAAAAACAAGTTAATTCATAAATTCTCAACCTGGCTGCATTTTTGTTCTCAAAGTTAATCTGTTGCAAATAAATAAATTATTATTATGAATTTGAATTATTGCCCATGCAGGTTAGCATCATGGATGACTGAGTAAATTAAATGTGCTTGAGTTTGGATGAGTATGTTTTATAAGTCTAAGAATCTCACAACAGGAACCTGGACTTGGCTAATACTTCCACATACTAAAATTATATAATTCATATCTACTTAAATTAATTTTGGAATCTGGTAGGATGACAACCTATCCATTCAGGGATAGGCACAGCCATTTGAAAACAGGTAAGTTACATATACAAAAAATGTATGTGTGCTTATCCTTATATACATAGAATGCATCATCAAATTTAGACACAAAAACATAAATCCAAAATCACTTGAATTCCTAGGTAAAGTCATTTAAAGTGTTAAAACTAAACAACTTAAACTTTTTATCATCTACAGACCGTTCTGGTCTACTCTTGTGAAAAAGCTCACCAGGCAATTTGGATTGGAGGCATTTTTCTTCTTTGACTCTTCCAAATACAGCTTTGTATTAGCATGTTCCATAAAGCAAGTAACACTTCCACTTGATTGCTTGAAACCATTCTTGACCCTCATTTCATTCTAGTTGGAGGTAATTACTTGCTGCTAATGCAAAGTGCTAAAGACAGCCTTAAATTCTGTTGAATTATTAGGTAGAGTGGGAATCAGACCCCCCCAACTCTTCTCTTAAAACAGCACCAAAACTTTAATCTCTACTTTGTCAAATTCAAAAGTCAACCTATTTTTCTGAGTGAAAACTTCTTACTTAAAACAAGATATTGGTCCTGGACCTAGTGAAGAAAATGGGTGAGTTGCCTCAGGAGCGAGGTCAGGAATGAACGCATCAATAGTGATGGAGGTGAAGTATGTACTTTCAGCATCTAATATATGTCAGAATTGTGGAATGTAGCTTTTACTCTCTTTTTTCATGTCTGGTGAACCAAAAATGCAAGCTTTTGTTTAGGCAATACAAGTAGAAACTGTAAAATTTAGTCACAGTCACTGGATAATTTTGTTGTTTTATCTGAGTCTAGATGGAAACTCTGAAGGTTTACTCATTGAAATTCAAATCAATCATTTCTGTACACTAAGAACTCATCTCTGGATTAATTGTATTTACAGTAAAATGGAGCAGGGTTTCTTTTAGCCTCATTCCTGGAATCAATAAAAAACAGCAGTAAAGGCTATTTTTTTCTGTGAATTGCTAAATGATTTCACAACCATTATTCTACTCAAAGGAAAACTCATTCTTCTATCACAGCAAGGAGGAGAGAATGCACAGCTTCTATTAAGGCTAATGCAGGTTGGGAGGCAAAGTTCAGTTGTCAGGAAGGAAGTTAGTTGCCACAGGCCTGGACAATTGGAGAGAAATTGACTAATTAGTTCTTCCTAAACCAAGTGTTACCACACAAAAATGGGGTTCTCCTACCTGATATGCATAAACAAGCCAATTAATTACGGCATCAGCTTTTGGGAAAAGAGCTCAGTTTTATTCAGAGATGGATCTGCAGGGAGACCGGAGACGTGTGCCTTCATATCTGTCTCCCCCATTCAGGATTCGGGGCAAAATTTAAGAGGTTAGGGAGGACACGCTGGCACGCAGAAATGCTGGCAGGGCAGGTTTTGGTTGGTGGGCTTCAAGCATTTATGGTAAGGTTCTAAACATTTATGGTGAAGTTCTAAACATTTATCATGACGCTCAGAGGAAATTTTAACACCAGATCTTCCTGAATGATGGACCCCTCGCTTCTGATAAGGGTCCGACTTTTAAGTTCTGGTCATGTCCTGGTCCTTTGCTTCCACAAGGAGGAGAATCTTTGGTTCCCTGGTCATTTCAGGTCAAGATTTCTTCTTGTGAGTATGCTCTGGCTATGTGACTTTGCAAATTTTCTGCAAGACAATTTCTTAATGACTCTTGATAAGAGATGGGGTCAGTTGTGCTAATCCTGGAGGGCCTGTGGTTACACAAGGAGCTTATTGCTTTGCTCTCTGTCATTCATGAGAAAGTAAAGCACAGGATCATCATATATTTCTAAAAAGAGTCAATTAAATATCTTCCAAAAATTACGAAGATGGAATATATAATAATATAAGCTTAAATATACAGGGTTGTGCATTAGTTATTTTTCACAGTGTAGAAAATGTAAGCCTACAAAATGTAGAAAACATCACACTTGAAAACTTGGGAATAGAGGGGAATGATTTATGACCTTGGTTCATTCTGGGAGGGCAGGCCCCAAGCACATTTTCTCCTACATTTCTACTTTCCATTTTCTAAAATTATGCTTCTGGTCTAATCAAAATGCTATTTTGACACAGCTGTTTTAATCTTCCTTTTTTCTCCCACAAAATCACCTTCGGCATCACAAATCTATTTTATTGGAAACCATAATCTTGTACTTAAAGAACAACTCAGAGTTAACCCCGGGCCCTCTGGACGCCTTTTTTCAGGTTTAGATGAGTCCTAGAATCTTAGAAAGTGAGACAGGGCTCGGGCAGTGAGGACGGTTTTATAGCCCCCCCCCCCCCCTTTTATGGCCCACCCCAAAGCCATTTTGCCCAGTGGCTCTGGAATTGCCCTGACACTTCTGCTGAGCCAGGATGAAATCCAGAGTCAGTGCCCATTTCTCAAGAGAACCACTCCAATCTGGGCCCAAGCTGCCAAGCGCCCCCAAGGCAGCAGTGGCACCGTCCGTCTCAAGCTTCCAGGACTCATATTTCAAAAGCTGGTCAGATGTTCACCTAAGTTGGTTTTACTCAATTTACTAAGCTTCAAGTGTAAGGAAGATACAATTTTTCCTCAGGGTAATTCTGGGGAAAAAAGCTATTAACTACAGATCCAAAACAAATGCTGGGGAAGAAAAACTGGTGGAGGGAAGCAGAGAGCAGTTTCCGCTGAAGAGCAATGTCATTAGGCTGGATGCTAAAATCGCAAGCTCTATCTCATGTTAACCTTAAAGCCTGCCCTGAATCAAGAAAGCTGCTTCATAGGCAATGTGCTAGCTTATTTCAACAGATGAATTCTTTTGGAAGGATGGTTCCTCAGATTGCAATTCACTCATTCATTCACTTGCTTAGCAACGAATGTATACTGAATTCCAACTATATGCCAGACTCTGTGCAAGGCACTGAGGATACCACGATGACCAAAAATGGACAAGAGTCTCTGCCTTCCTGTGGCTCACATCCTTGGGGGCAGGTAGGGAGTGCAGAACAAATAATTAGGGGGATAAGAAAGGGAGATTGAGAGGGAACAATCTAATTTATTCTCAGTACCCTAAATACTTTTTTATACTCATCATCCTTGGGCCTATGAGTAAACAAAAATTCTTCACCCAACAAAACTTTCTCTTTTTCGTGCTGTATCATAATGGATATTACACTCTTAGCTCCAGATCATCTTGACCTATAAACTATTAGCTGTGAAAGAGACACAATAGCCATCTATTTCTCTCTTTTGAAAAACGAAAGCAATTCCAAAGGAACTGTTGCCAGTGTTCTCAGACAGAACCAGGACACGTTTGCCTCTGGATTTCTGGCACCGTATATCAGGGGAAGCACTTCTGTGTCCTACCTGGATGAAAACTATTGCCTTGGGCAGCCTCAGGGTGAGAGAGGGAGCGCTGGGGACACACAGGCCTCCTCTCTTTGATCCGCCTACACTCAGACCCTTGTTCTCATCAGCACATGACCACTAAATAAATTATCTGCTGCGTCCCCACAACTCGCCTGCACCCTACATGTCAAACTCACACCCCACTTTTGTTAGAGAATGGAATATTTGGGTATCGTTGGACTTCAAAGAAATCCCACACCACTTGAAATGCGTACTAACCGAATCTTGGTTACTAACAAGCCTTCACATTTTAGAACTAAGTTTCCATGAATTAGATGTAATACCTTGTCACCATACTGAATTAAAAGCATGAATCATATATTGAGACACTGGGAAAAAAAAGATTCCAGTTAAACTTGCATGTTACTTGTATCTCTGACTGTACGTAGATGCAATGAGATAGCCTTCTCCCCAGACTGCTGTCAAGAGTTGTGGTGTTGGGGGAACGCGGTTGCTTTTGGAAACGCTTCAGAACCGATGCTCTATGGCAGAAGTTAGTGCAGCTGGGTCTCCCCTGTGAGGCGTTGAAGGATGCTTTGGAGAAGGGGGCTGTCTGATCAGGAACCCTTTTAACTCAGTGAAAAACGAAGCTTTAGTGCATTGTCTTGGCACCTTAATTCTCAGTCTCCCTGTTTTCTACAACATTTTTTAAATATGATCAGAGCAGAGAGACCAATATCTGGATTCAGAGAACCTGGGTTCTTTGCAGTTCTGCCACTGACTAGCTGACCAACCTTCAGCCACAAGTAGGTTAACAACGCATGCTGTCTGGGTTCTGTGATGGTAGCCCAGCACGATGCTTAAGACTGTGGACTCTGGAACCAAGTGACGGGTTTTGAATCCCCCTTCCACCACTTTGAAGATTGGGTAAGTAATCTAACCTCTCTTTACCTCAGTTTCTTCATCTGTAAAATGGTAATAATAGTACCCACCTCAGGTTGTTATGAGGAGCAAATGAATTAATGCTTCTAATAGGCTTAGAGTAGTGCAGGGCATATTAATATCTCAATAACCCTAAGTTGTGGCTAGAGGAAGGAGGCAGAGGCTATTTGTGAGAAACAAGGGCACTGGTTTGTCAAGCTCTCCATAAGTGACAATTTCCACTCTTAAAGTTATCACTTTAGAGCAGAAATAAGAGTTGTTCTTTATGGAATTTATGATGGCTCAAATTAGCCTTTTAGAAGACTAACTCTTCAGGTTGCTAATTCTCTGTGACAAATGCAGTGCAAATTGGCTGTTGTGGATTTTGAGTCAAGTTCCATCTCAGGTTGGGGTGAGGTGCTCCAGATGCCCTGGAGGTGGAGTGCGAGAGGAGAGGAGGCGTCTGCCTCACTCATCATCTCACCCTCCCAGAAGCCCAAGGATGACCTCATCAACTTCAGAACTCTCTGCGGGAGTCCAGGTTGCTCTGATTCGGGCTGTGAGAGAGAAGGAAGGGTCCCAGAGAAAACCAACGAAGTTAGATCCCGAAGGATCTCAGACAACACCGAGTCCAGGGGCGGCCAATCCAGATGTGCCGCTGTGCTGAGAGCTCCAGAGGGCACACCACGTCCGTTCTGAGCACCTGAGCACCCTATGCCCACACAGCCCCCGGTGCGCAGTGCTCAACACAGGTCTCCACAGCCCAAATGAAGTGTGCAGACGTGTGACCATTCGCAGGCATTTCTCCGGACGCTCTCAGTCACTGATGTGGGGAGCATCGCCTGCTCCAATCATTCTGGAGAGTAATCTGCCGGATGAAGCTTGACTAGTTTATCTGCCACAAGTGCACTTCCCAGTGCCGGTCATGTGACAGATGCATGAGAATGAACGGTAAAGGAGAAATCAGTGCTAAGTTAAGTAAATGACAGAAACAGTTAAAAACAATTTAAGACCCATTGCTTGCTAAAGTGGCCGGCTCTGAAGTCCTAATTGTTCTTATACTATGGGTAGGAAGAAAAAGGCCAATTTTGGGCGTTCTTCTACCACATACACATGAGGAGGGGAAAACTAGAAGGGTGTGTGAGAAAACAAGCAAACAAGCAATCCTTCGAGCAGTAAAGCACCCGTGGAGAAGGGTGTGGGAACACTCCCTCTAGAATCTTGGCGTCAGGCCTCCATACTTCCGTCTTGCTCACACAGGTCAGCCGTTCCTACCTCGTAGGCTTGTCCGTCTCTTCACCCACATAGCTAGTTTCTTCAGAACTGACTCTGAGCAAACCTGCCTCTTCCAACACCCCTCATTCAGGGAGCCCTGGACTTGCAGTTGGCAAGTATATTAGTTTCCTGGGGCTGCCGTAACAAATGATCATAAACCTGGCGGCTTAAAACAAGAGAAATTTATTCTTTCACAGTTCTGGAGGTTAGAAGCCCGAAATCAAGTTGTCAGCAAGGCCACACTCCCTTCAAAGAGTCTAGCGGGGAAATCATTCCTTGCTTCTTGCTGCTTCCAGTGGCTCCAGGCGTTCTTGGCTTGTGGCCGTATCACTCCAATCTTTGCCTCCATCTTCACTTGGTCTTCTCCTCTGTGTCTGTGTCTTCAACTCTTCTTCTCTCATAAGGACACTTGTCACTGAGTTTTCGGCTCACCCATGTAATCCAGGATGATCCCATCTCAAGATCCTTAATTACATCCGCAGTGACCCTTCGTCCAAATAAGGTCACATTCACAGATTCCAGGGATTCGGAAGTGGATGTATCTTTTTGGGAGCCACCCTTCAACCCACTAGAGCAAGTGAGGGCAGCAACCCATTCTCTTAATTCAATTTGTGGGTTCAAGCAGAACTCTGTGCATTATATCACATGAAAAGTCAATGACGGCAGTGCCTATTATGTTGACAATAATGTGAACTCCTCAGCATGGAAGATTACATGATAAGAAGATAAATCCAGGTCCATTTTAGAAAGAGCTGCCGACTAGCTTTCCTGAATGCTGCCTGTTACACATCCAGTGCAAACAGCTGAGCACAACACTGGATATTTAAGAATGCACAAAGGTAGTATTTAAGAGGCCTGTGTGATAACAAGAAATTACAAAATGTCTGACCGATTACCCAATTGTACAGAGTTGTCAATCCTGACATCTGGTCACCACAGCCATATCTTCTATATCTGGTCTCCAACTGCTACTTAACTAGAGCTGGGCCCAGAAATGACAGTTTTTATTTAATATCTACAATTAAAAATGCTAATTTTGTGAGGCTTCAAACAAAAGTTTTCAGTGAATCTATACAAGCATAACTAAGCCACAGCCATCCAGTGAAATCAGCTATGATTGCCAGTCCTACGATTTTTATGTTTGGGTTTTATTTCATTATGAACCCAGAAAGACAGATGCAGAAGGTGAGGAGCCAGAGAAGGCAAACTTGGTGCACTCCGAAGCTTGTAACTAAGAGGCTTGGCATGAGAGGGAACGGTGTTTGCAGACTGCCACTGTGGTGTGGATGTTACTTATATTGTCATCAACTATTGATACTGGCTCAACACAAAGTTGACATAAGGGAAGCCATACTGTAGGAAAAAAACCGTATAGTAACTTTGAAGGACCTCTGATTAACTAACCCAGCTGGATATGCACTCTCCAGGAGATATATATGCTCTGTAGATTTTGCGGCCCTTTCCAGCTGCAGTAAGTCAATAACTTTGTTCTTTTGAGTTCCTTAGGAATATGATGACCCCCAGGGCAAAGAGTCTATGCTGACAGCCATCATCAATGACAACTGGAAGATCATGGTATAGGGCATTGCTCTGGTCTCTGATGCATATCCAGTAAAACAAAAGACTATCAGGAACTACGACTAGATAGATGCCCCCACCCAAAGACCAGCCCGCTATGTAACTGGCCTGTAGTCATTGTTCTGTAAGATGGTTCTTTTGGACATTGGTTGGCCATCTTCCCCCTTGCTAGCAAGCTGTAATAAAGTCCTTTCTCTCCTACCACTTTGCCTCTTGGCTATTGGCATGTCTTGTGGTGGGCAGATGACCCCCCTTCGGTGGTAACACTATGAGACAGTAGTTATAAGAGAGGCAGTGTGGGGCACAGCAGACCTTTTCCAGCTGAGACCAAAGACCAGATTTTAGTCCCCAGTTCACCACTCACTTTGTGACCTGGGCAAGTTATTTTACTTCTCCAGGTCTCAAATTTCATCATCCTGTGGGAGCCAGATTATATCATTTCTAAGGTCACTTCCATTTAATAAATGCTTTAAATAGCCTGCCATGAAAATGCACACTAACGTGTGTGTGCGTGTGTGTCAGCTAACATTTATTAATTCTTTGAAATGTACAAGCACTGCACTTGTGGTCCGTTATGTCAGTCTTACTCATAACACCCTCAGGGCCTAATAGTCATAATACCACTCACAATGACTAGCATTTATTGAGCACTTATTTCATGCCAGGCAGAGCAGTTCCTCCTTATCTGTGGTTTCAGTTACCCGCGGTCAACCGAAGTCCAGAAGCAGAAGATCTTCCTCTTAGCTATCTGCAAGAAGGTCAATAGTAGCCTAACCCTACGTCCCAATGCCTACGTCATTTACCTCACTTACTCTCACCACATAGACCTTTTATCATCTCACATCGTCACAAGAAGGGTGAGTCCAGTACGGTAAGATATTTGAGAGAGACCACATTCACATAACTTTTATTATAGTATATTGCTATAGTTGTTCTATTTTATTACTAGTTATTGTTGTTAATCTCTTATTATGCCTAATTTATAAATTAAACTTTACCAAAGGTGTGTATGTATAGGAAAAAACACAGCATATGCAGAGTTTGGTACTATATGCAGTTTTAGGCATTCTAACTGCCTGAACCCAGTGGGGGTCTTGGAACATCTCCCATGGATAAGGGGGGACCATTTATTATACTAATGTATCTGACTCATTACCCAAACTCTGTCTTCTTTAACATCTGGTCACCACAGCCACATATATATCTTGCCTCCAACTGCTACTTAAACTAGAGCTGTGGCCAGTAATGATCATTTTAATTTAATACTCATAATTAAAATGCTAATTTTGTTAAATGCCTCAAATACAAGTTTTTAGTGAAACTATACATGCATAACTAAGCTACAACAACACAGTGAAGCCAGCTGTAGGTGTCTGTGATATTGTGATTTATATTAAGACATATGCATTTGGTCTTCCTCTCCCTGTCTGGCATAGAGCTCCTAAATCCACTGGAATTTCCTAAGCGATGAGAGTAAGCAAGATGTCTTTTGTCAAGTTAATGAAGCGACTTTTGGACCACACCTAAAGATGGGGCTGGTTGCCAGTGGAGCCAACCATGTGATTAGAGAGTTGGGACTTGCAGTCCCGCCTTCTGACCTACAGGGAGGGGAGAGGGCCCGGAGATCGAGTTCAGTCACCAGTGGCCAATGATTTAATCAATCATGCCTCTGTAATGAGGCCTCCATAAAAACCCAAAAGGATGGGGTTCAGAGAGCTTCTGGATTGAACATATGGAGATTTGGGGAGAGTGCTGCTCCCCAGGAAGGCATGGAAGCTCGCGCCCTCTCACAGCACCTTGCTTTATGCATCTCTTCCATCTGGTTGTTTCTGTGTTATAGCCTTTTATAATAAAGGTGATCTAGTCAGTAAAATGTTTCTCTTGAATTCTGTGTGGCGCTCTAGCAAATTAATCAAATTCAAGGTGGGGGTCATTGGAACCTCCAATCTACAGCCAGCGGGTCAGAAGCACAGGACATCCTGAGTTTGTGACTGGTGTCTGAAGTGGGGGGTGGGGGGAACAGTCTTGTGGGACTGAGCCCTTAACTTGTGGAATCTGATGCTATCTCCAGGTAGATAGCATCAGAATTGAGTTGAACTGTAGGATACCCTGCTGGTGTTGGAGGAGGACTGCTTGTTGTTGGATGTGTAGGGGAACCCCATCCCCCACTCCACGGATCAGAATTGGTTCTGGAGCAACTTTTAGTGCCAGTCTGTCTTATGATTGCTGAGTGTTACGTGCGTTTGCATGTAAATAATTAAATAATCATCACAACTACCCTATGAGGGAGGTACTCTGATGATTCCCATTTTACAAACAAGGAAATTGAGCCTTGGAGAGGTTAAGTAACTTATCCAAAGTCATCAGTGTACCACCTACACTGCCATAGTAGGTGGCACATGACTCAACCCCCAGAGTCTTACTTTCACTAGAATGTAAGTTCCATGAAGGTAGCAGCCACGTCTGCTTGTTTGCTTCTGTCTCTCCGGTGCTAACCACAGTGCCTGGCACACAGCAGCTTATCAGTAAATACTTGTGGAATGAATAAAGGCCTAATTTGGATCCCTCACTCTTAACCACTATGCTGTCTATATCACATAAGCAACACTCCCAGTGATCTTGTAGCTGGTGACAAGGCAGACTCCACTAGTGAGCGTAGGTAGAGTAGCACAATTCCTTCTATCTCCGTTCCCAGAAAATCAACTGAAACTAATTCACACTTTGTGGACCGTGGGGCCCCTCCTTCTGCACAAAGGATGATGGGGCTCTAGGGTATTTGAGTCAGCGATGCCAGAGTGATGCTGGGGTGGATAAGCCTGTTTCCCTCGGCCTTTGTTCTGGAAATGACATTCCCATCGACAGTGGATCCTGATTTTGCTCTGGAAAAGCTTGCTGGCTGATGGATTGTGAGCGACCATCTCCTGTGGGAGCTATGATTAGTTTCCGTCATGCCTCCACATTTAGACCACAAATAATGTTGTTCGCTTTCCTATCACCAGAAGTGGCTCCTTGGTAATGCGTTTCCAGCCCTAACAGAAGAGAAATGAGAAGGGAGATGGCGTGAGTGTCCCAACGGCACTCAACCTGCTAACACTATTGCTGAGCAGGGCGATCCATCCCATTAGAGTTGACAGAGCGTCCCTGAGACAAAACGGAGGCCGCAGCCGAAGCCAGCAGCGCCCAGAGTGCAGCCACCTCGGAGCCTCCTGGAGAAAAGGTTTGTTGCAAATCGAAAACATTCAGCTCTGTGGAATCCAAGAGGGTTGATTGTTTAGTAAATATTTCATCGAGAACATTAGCTGTGGAATTTGGATGCTTAAGTAATGCAGATAATTAAATGTAAATCATTAAAAATTAATAATGTTTGAAATGTTAAGCGTAATGAGACGGGTGATATATCAGTAGTAAAGGGAGTCCACGCATCCTGAATATCTGTGAACTACCTTCAAGGCTGTGTCACAGCAGAAACGGCCTGCATCAATTCCCAGTTGTTCCAGGGAGTCAACCCTTCACTCCAGCCTGGGAAAAGGCATCGTCAGCAGATGTCTTCCGGTAGAATCTACTGTAGCACAGGTATCTTTACAAAGGAACTACACAGAGCAGTTATGGGTGTGTGTGGGAAAGGGGGCGGGGGAGAATCTGTAAGTATATTGCCAGAAATCACACTTCCAGTCAGAAGGAGCGAGCAACGCAACAAAGATGAATCCACATTGGTTTAGTGACTTATGGAATGGAAATAAGCTCTCTGGAGAGTTGTTCCATTTAGTCTCTTCTCTCGCTCCTGCTCTCTCATCTTCAATCGTTTCCTTTTTCCTTCCCAGTAGCTACTTCTCTTCAGTCTAAAAATAATGTGTTCCAGTGTTTCTCGTTGTACAAAGAGAATTCTCTCAACGTGTCTCCTTGTCAAAGCCGCCCTCCTCTCTCCTTTCTTTCCTCATTTAACTTTTTGAAAGAGGGAGGAAATCCCTCCCTCTCCGCAGCCCCCTTGCCCTGTGTGGTGCCTGGCTCTGCCCCCTCGCACCATGCAAACACTGTTCTTACCAAAGTTACCAGTTCTGTCCTGCTCGGTAAACCCAATGATCTCTTAGGACCCTCCACAGCATCTTATACTCGTGAATCTGGAATCCTCTCCTCCTTTGGTTTCAGCTCTAACATTTTCTCCTGATGCTCCGTCTGCTTTTCTGATGACCAGTTTTTAGTGGCCTGCCCTTAAATGCAAGCTTTTCCCCTAAGTTCTTTTCTTCTCTTACACAAGGGCCTGCCAATGAAAATCCAACAGAGACAGGGCAGGAACGTAAAAGTGTGAAATGGATGGGAGATGAAGCAGCATGAGACAGTAGGGAGTGGTGGAGCCTGTGGCAAATGGATAATGAATACCCTAGTCCTAAAGGCATTCAAATTGGAAAACAGTCAGTTTTTCTCTCTTCAGGGGCCTCACTGAGAACAATGAATTATAAGCATAAATATTATTGGTCAGGTAGGTCAGGGGAGAAAAAAAGCATGGTTCTTTTATGTGCGCCTCTAGTAATGACACTGACATCAGTATGAAGTACAGGTTCACGCTGGTTTATGTTGTTTTTTCTCATTATCTTAATGTCTTGTGCCGAATAAGTAACAGCAGCTGAGCACAAAGGGAACTAGCCAGCTGAATGCCTTCATTCCCTGTCCTTCAAGTTTGCAGGTGCTCTGCCTCGGAAGTGCCTTTTGGGTGTTCATCTTAATTAATGCATTTTGGTCTTTCCTCTACAATTGAGCAGCCTCAACCATCTTCCATCAAGCTATCAATCATTTTCTTAAAAAACAATTATTGGGAATCTAACACGGTTTTTAATTGTGCTGATGATTTAATAAGATTATTGTTATTTTTGTTAATGTTCTGGTTACAAAATGGGTTTTGAGTCTTCTGCCTCGTTCCTATTTCCCACATAAGTCTTATAATTTTTAATGTGTGATTTTGCAAAACTTAGATCTTTCAGGAAAACCTGTATAGTCAAACATCAAAAACAACAATCAAAGGGACCGGCCCAGTGGTGTAGTGGTTAAGATCGCACGCTCCGCTTCTGGAGGCCCAGGGTTCACGGGCTTGGATCCTGGGCACGGACCTGCACATTGCTTATCCGGCCACGCTGTGGCAGCGTCCCACATAAAGTAGAGGAAGATGGGCATGGATGTTGGCCCAGGGCCAATCTTCCTCAGCAAAAAGGAGGAGGATTGGCAGCAGGTGTTAGCTCAGGGCTAATCTTCCTCACACACAGAAAGAAAAAAAACAACAAAACAATCAAAAAGAAATGACAAGCCAAAAACAAAAATCACCTGCAGGGCCAGTTGAGGACCTCTGTTCTGCACCCCTCCTGGAGAGATCTCTGCTCCTTTTTGGCTTCCATTCACCACTGCTAGGTTGGTGATTCCCAGACCTATATCCTCCAGCCCAGAGCACTCTCTGGAGAGGTAGATGATATTCAGTTGTCTATAAAATAGCTCAATGTGCCATCTCCAAGGAAGTGTCCAAAATGAGCCTTTTAAAGCTCTCCTTTCCACACCACCGACACACACACACAAACACACACGCATGCATACCTAGGCCCTGCTTCTCTTCCTATCTCCTAATTTGGGTTGTGACTTTAGAGTCAGTTTTGAGTCTCTACTTTCTCTTACCTTCCGCCTTTAGTGGGTCAGCAAGTCCTACTGATTCTCACTGAAATAGCTTTTACATCTGACCGTTCTGCATCTAATTCTGCTGTCACTTCCCTCATTGAAGACCTCATCTTTGCCTGAAGAAATCCCCCAAGCTTGAACTTTGGGTTCAAGGGTTTCTCTGACTCCATCCCTTCTTTGTGCCCATGTGTCTTGCACACTGAGGTTTCAGACAGACTGAGAGATAGGCAGTAAGGTTAATTGAGGAGAGATGAAATTGGCTGTTCTCAACCTTCCATTCTGGTCAGCATCAGCATTAGCTCTTCAGGGGCGCTACTGAGGGGAATGAGCTGTGTGGATAAATGCTATTTGGTCAGGTAAATCAGAGGAGAAGTCAGGCCATCCTGAGAATCATCTAGATTATTCCATCTGATGACTATCAATAGTGAATGAGGCTGATTTTCTGAGCACCTGGCACTTAGACAATAGATGGCAGATATTTGCTGCACGAAGGATGAAACACACTGCACTGGAACACGGAAGCTCCCTTCCAGTTTCCCCCACACCGGTCTGATCTCGGATTCTGTCTTAAAATACTTCCATTAACAAAAAGAAAGGGGGAGCTATTTGTATTTAGTCAGAAAACGTTTATTCTCCTTCCTGGGAGAATAAACGCTAGATTCACTTTGGGAGATCTGTTTCTCGGAGGTGCCAAGGAACTGATGACGGAGTATGGGAATGACCTTGTAAACAAGCGGACACTTTCTTTTCTACTCTTGCCTTTTCTTCCAGTCATACCTCCTGCTTCTACTCAAAGGAAGCTCTTTGAATGTGTTCAAGCATTAGTTAATTATGCTTAATAAATAAGTTAGAAATTATCTGTCTACTTCTATGATTTTTAAATCTCCATTTTAAATGGTTATCTAGAGCAAAGTTTTCTACTTCGAATTCATTCAGTAACTTCCATTTACCTGACTGGTTATGAATAAGGTCCTCCTCTGGTGTTCAAGGCTCTTCATAATAGGACCCTCCCTACCCACCTTCAGCCCTCAGCTCACCACGTAAGGACTGGCTAAAGCTCGATTGGGCCTACGCTGCTTCCTGAACAGATTTTGTTTATGCCTTTTCCTCCTTTGGCTCACTTTTTCCCTCTATCTGGAATATCTTCACCTTTGGCTTTTCCCATCATCCTTTTAGGCCCAGATTAATTATTTCTTCCTTCATGAAGACTTTCCTGACCCCCGTTCCCTTTAAAACTGGATATGAGGCCTCTTGCTTCTAAATCCTAAATTGCATAGGAATTCAAACAATAATTATATCGGTAAGGAATATTACTTGGACCTTCTAATAACTTGATTATTGTATCATTTTAGACTGCAGTTCTTTGTTTTTTGATTTATTATCTATGTTAATTTCTTGACACTGACCATGATGTCTTAATCAATTCTGCATCTCATGGGACAACCAAATGGCATCTCCAATTCTTAGACATGGTTCCCTGTCTCCTTTGCCAGTTCCTCTTCTATAGAACCATTATACTGGATCTTTTCAGGGTTCCATCCTGAATTCTAATTTCACATGTTTCTGATGTTGTCGATTTCCGTGGCTTTAAATAATATTTGCCTACTAACAACTTAAAAATGTGCATCTTCAGTTTCAATTTTTCATTTGGACTTCAAATCCATATCGCTAAGAGCCAACTCAGATATCTAAGACTCAATATGTACAATTGAATTCTTAAATTTCTCTAAATCTAGGAAGGAGGAGGAAAAAAATGAGGAATCATGAAAAAAGGGGTTTAATAGGGATTATTTTAAAAAGGGGAAGACTTTTCCAGTGTTTCCTAGAATTGCACACTCCTAAAAGGGCCTTGGAATCATCCCGTCCACGTCCTCCTTTGCAGCAGAAAACCCACATCTTCTGGTACAAAGTCCAATGTTCCTTCTACTAGATCACCACCCAATCTCTGCTATGGGCCTTAGACAAATCTTTAATATCTAAGATTCATTATTAGTAGTTCAAAAATTAATGTAATTTCAAAAAAAATGATTACAAAACTGAAAATAAATCTCCCAGATTTACTCCACTTGGGCAACCTCATAAACACTATTTAATTACTTTATAATAAGGTTCTTTAAATTAACTGTTGTCCCCACAATGGGAACCACTCAATAGAAAGGATTCCCTCTCCCTCAGACTCCAATAAAGCACACAATGTCTCAAAGAAAGAACATTCTTCAGTGAAACTTGCCTGTGAACTTTTCTCCAAGGGGAAAGGCTCATTCACAAGAAGAAATGAGCCATTATTTTTGGTGTGTACATTTTCCGTACTATATTTTAGATGAACAACCAAAGAAACTGCAAGTTTGGTTCTTACTTCAATCTGAAGATAGATCAGTTGCTTCTAATAAAAGACATTTGCTATAAAGAGCTGTGTATCAACAAAAGAAAGAAAGTGATAGACGGGAATGCTATTTATAGTACATACGACAAAGGAATATTATCTTAATTACATAATGAGCTTCAAGTGAATGTAATAATACTAAGACCCATGAAAAATAGTCAAAGAACAAGTTACAAAAGGAAATAATTCAATGAGCAAACAAATATGTGCAAAATTTTCAACCCAACTAGAGGAGTCTTTATTGCCTATTATTTTTTTCCTGAAAAAATTAAGAACGTTTGATCTCTGCAGAAGATAACCTTTCTGCTACACCAGAGAAATGTTCAGGGTGCTTGGGGAATCAGACAGGAGCCAATTCCTGGTTCTTTCCCTTACTAACAAATGACCACTCAGAGTCTCAACTTCATCTGGTGAGAAAATTGGTATAATACCTCCAAGATTTATTGTCAATTATACCTGAGATGTTATACGCAGGGTCTGGCACAGAATCCATATCTGATAAGTGTAAGCTCATGAGAGTAGGACTTAATTTTGTTCACAGCTGTATTTCCAGGGTCTAGAAATTATTTGGACTTTTCAGGCATTTAATAATAATAATTCTTGAATTAAATTGCATCAAAATGATTTGAATTAGCACCCTGCTGTAGGTCATTTATACAAATCTCCAGTGTTTTGCTATAAATGCTGGGGCCAAAGGTCTTTAGTTTTTGTGCTTTTACAATTCAATTGTTTGACATCTGGGCAATTTCCCTCTTACAAAATAAAAAAAAAAAAGAAGAATTAACCAAGGAATTCAAATTATAATAACCAACTAATACAACACCAATTTCATTCCCAAATTATTAACATTACCTCTAATTATTTAGCAGTGCACAGCAGAATTAACTTGCCAAACTTCACCTTTACATATACATATTTATCAATTCAACAAGAGTATGTAATGCCACATTCACTGAATATTGCCACTAGTCATGATTTGTGCCTAAATAATAACTCCTGAATAGAACTCACTGCTTTATGGGTCTTTGGTGGGATTTTGAAAAAATGAATTCTGCATAAGAGATGAAATTAAAAAGGGAAAAACCCATAATCTGATTTTTCCCCCTCTCTGGACATTGTACTAGTTTCCTTTTATTAATCTAAGCATGAAATTACTTTGACATACTATTATTATTTATTTCCCACATATTTCCAAAAAAGGATTTAGAGTAGTCCATTTAAAGATGCTATTAGTGTCTTCAATATTTGGTTCCCTGGAAACAGCTGTAGAATTGAATACAGACAGCTAGATCAGGATAACATAATATGGAACCAATTTTTCCTGTGACATATAAATAAAACTGTTTATTACATGCCCACATACTTAGTATGTTAAAGTAATTTCTATTAAATCAGCAATTAGCAAAGTAAAATCTGACTTATGAAGTAATAGCAGAATGAAATGAAAGTAATTATGGTCTAGATTGTGAATACTGTATATAGCCTTAAAATATTACCTACAGACTCATAATATAACTGATTAGCTCAAAATTTCAAAACTATGACTGAAGACCCCACAGAGGCTTTCTAAAGGGGGCTGTCTTTCTTTCTTTCTTTTTTTTCTTCAGGATTGTTTCAGAAGAACTGACTAGCAAAGACTTCCCTTTTAGCCTGTTAATAACTACCAAAATATTCACTGTATTCCCTGGGCTTTACCACTTCTCACATCGTCAGGTTTCAGCATGCAGGCCTTATTCTCAACCCAATTACCTGGATATGAAGCAGGAACTTTGCAGCTGTCACCTATACCATTTTAGACAGGCATTGCTATCAATAACCAAAAATGGGGATTTTATCGCAGATAATATGTAAAATTGCACCTCACTGACAAAACCATTGCAGAACCCGGGTGATAATATTATTACAGTAATTACCATATGTCTTACATCAAACGCAACTCCAGTTTTATTATCATTCAGGTTTTCTAGAAGGAGAGAGGAGGGAGCTGTCACAGTCAGACAGATAGCTTGTCCTCTATTCAACTGCCCCCTCCCCTCTGAAACGCAGGCTTTCTATTCTACTGAAGGAAATACAATTACAACTCCATTTGCATGGAGAACAAGAGAAGCCCTGGGTTAATTACAGGTAAGGTTCTGTTTACATTCCCTGGGGCCAGCCACAGCCAGATTCCATTTCTGAGGTGAAAAAAACTGCTGGAGTTTGAACTAAATCCACATTTTTTATTCCACTCTTGAAATTCCGTGTGGCCAAAGGGAGCCTGTCACTCAAAGATCTTTGAAACGTAACCTCAGAAACCTCCATTTTCCAGAGTCTGAATATAGTTAAAGTAAGTGCAGAATCCAAAGCCTAAACAAAAGAAAAGAACGATGGAGGTTTGAGGCCATCCACGTGAAGATCAGGAAAGGGGGTGGAGATAGGTTTACTATTATAGAATCAATTGCTTAAAAATGCAAGAAAAGGAGGAGTAACAGGAGAGAGCTGAATGCCAATCAACGAGGAGGACTATTTACTGACGAGAGACTGGATTTCTAAAAAATAATTTTCCTCATCTGTAAAGCTTCCTGGCCTCTTCTTTTCCGGCTTTCGGACATTTTTTTGGCTGAGGGAGGGCTGGCTGCCCTGACCTCAGCTGATGTTGGGGATGCGTCGCTGGGCTTCCAAGTTCACGGAAGAGAATTACTTCTCTTGATTTAGATTCAGCTTTCCAGAAATATGGACGCAGGAGATCTAATGCCATTTATGTTCTTGCCAAGGTAATCGCAGATTGTTTAGCTGTCTGGTTGCAACTTGATAATCTTCTGAATTCTGTAGATTCTAGATGTCTAAAGCCAGCCTCTTCTCAGTCGTTTATCCATTATCTCTCTCTATTTTATTTTGCTCATACTTATCACTATCTGATATATATTTTTTTATATTTGTTTATTTTCAGCTTCACTCTCCCTCCCCTCCCTCATCACATGCACGTGCGAATGCCAGTCCCTAAAAGCAGGAATCCTTATTAGGAGCCTGGAACAGCACCAAACACATAATAGGTACATAGTCATTATGTTAAATGAAAGAATAAACTGCTATAATCATTTCAGGAGATCTGAATATTGGCTTTGACAGTAGCCATTGCCAGAGCTCCGTCTATACATAGATGATCTAGATATTAAAGGGGAGCAAAATTTGTCACCCCAAAATATGCCCCTTTGGCATCTGGATTATTTTGAGCTGAAGGCAATCAAGACCCAACAGACTCAAGAAAAACTTTTACCTCTCCCTTAACTACCTAAAAGAATTTAGATGGAGGGCCTGGTCCAGGAAGAGAGCTATCACCAGAGATAACCACAAAAGAGTATGGGCTGGGTATGGTACCTGAGGGGAGCTTGGCAGGGCCTGTTTGTTCAAATTCCTCCCTGTGTCCCATTGTCTCTGCATGGCATGACAAATATTTGTTTACCAAACATTTGTGAATTGTCTTTCTTCCCTTTGAAGCCACAGACCCCTAGCCCCTTCTCCTTAGCTCAATTGCCTGACTGTCTTTGAACCTCTCATGTCTATGTGAGGTTCTTGTATATATGAAATTAATTGTGTTTCTCCTGTTAATCTGTCTTATGTCAATTTAATTAATAGACTAGCCAAAAGAACCTAGAAAGGTAGAGGAAAGTTTTTTCCTTCCCTAAAATATGGGGGATGCTTTCTTTATAGACTATTTCTGTAGAAGTAAAATTTTAAGATTCCATTTAAGAAATGAAATGGAAAACAATTCTAGCTTTACAGCCTTAGATTCTTCTGAAGAAAAAACAAGTTACCTCTACAGAGTTGTAATGTATGCACAGTTTCCAGAAGAACCAGTGATAGAGAAAAATGAGGGGTGACTCTCATCATGTTTCACTTAAATCGGGGGAAAAAAGAGCAGGGGACTGAAAATAGTTCCAATGGGAATGAGGAAGTAAAGTGTATTACTCCTTCTAGTGAGGAAGGTGAGCATGCCACCCCTTTGCAAGGAGTGTGTCCTACAGATGGAATTCCTTACTTCCAACCTAAAGACCTAATTTTTTTTCTTTTGTGACTATGCTAAATTAAAAAACAAAACAAAACAAAAGTCTAGTTTGTAAGCCGAAAGGCATGACATAGTTCACGAGTGCAAGAGAGATTGTCTTGGCAACAGCCTTGGAAGCTGGGTTGAAGGTATTTCCCAAGTTCAGGTTTCTCACTCTAATGGTGACAAACCAAAATCCCTTCTCCTTCAACAAGGGAGATTTCATATTGGTACTAACTTTCAATTTTGGTGAGATTCTCAACTCCTCTTAGAAGCTCAACAAGACTCTAATTTCTGTTTAGTGAACTTCCCTCTAATTTCCGTCAGCAGTTGTACCCACTTACTCACTTTCCTAAAGTTGCTACTCAACCCTACCCCACTTACTCTCAGCAGATGGGAAAACTGAAGTCATGTAAATTCCCTGACTTCTCCTGCCACACCCATGAATATATCTACTTACTTATGTAGGCTAATTTCCTTGCCTCTAGTCTGATAGAAAGATATTCTCCGCCAATGAAGGCTAATTCTTCATGCTGTCCACCCATGCCCTCTCACCAATCCTGGGCCTCTCTTTAACAACGATCCACTTCCCTTTCCATACCGACAACCTCTCTTCTAGTAACTCTTCATGGCCAACAAACATAAAAATCTCCCCCATCATTTAAGAAAAACTTTCCTTGATTTAACATTCCCCTTTAGCTATCACCTAAGTGAATATTTACCTCTGCTCCCTCATTCTTAAGCTATTCAGTGATTCATTGAAATCCAACTTCTATCCCAACTCACTAAAGTCAACAATCACTTCCTAATTCCTAAATCCAATTACTCAGGTTTCATTTTACTGTTCCTTTTTTGGTACTCTCTTCATCTTGAGACACTTGGCATCTCTGATGTCACTCTCTCCTGAATCTCTGCTTACCTTCCTGACGTGGTTTTCCTTTTGCTGATTCTTCTTCTACATGCCCCTTAAATGTTGTTTCTTCCTTGGGCTTTGTCCTTAGTCTTTTTTACCTTTTACAGATGATCAAGTGATTTAATCCATTTCAGTAGCTCCAATTACCATCTAGAAGATGTTAATTATTTGGAAAAATCTTTCTCTGGTCCACATCTCTCTTCTGAACCCAAGATATATGCGTCCAATATATTCTGAACCACAGAATCATGTCAAACCAACATATGGGAAACAGAATCATTCTCTGTCAACCAAAAGCCTATTACATGTAAACTATAAAATGCTATAAAATATTATAAATATGATAACTGATTTTATTATTAAATATAATACACCTAAATCCCTCAGCCAGGCTTGCTAAGATGGCAAAAACTACTAAAATAAAGAAAAGGAATGAGGTCCAATAATTTCAATTCATATATCTTGCTTTGCTCACAAAATATGCTTAGAGGTTAAAATCTGTATAAGTCAAAGTATCAGTCTATTAGTTATCTATTGCTGAATAACAATATTACTACAATTAATGGCTTAAAATAACATGTATTTATTGTCTCAGTTTCTGTAGATCAGGAGTCTGGTGTGGCTTTGCTAAGCTCTCTGCTTAGGGTCTCATAAGGCTGCAAGCAAGGTGTTGGCAGGGCTTATGGTCTCATCAGAGGCTCAACTTGTGGAGGATCCACTTCTAAACTCAGTCTGGTTGTTGGCAGAATTTAGTTCTTTGTAGTTTCTCGCTGGGGGTTAGCAGCAGCTGCCCTCAGCTCCTAGAAGCTTTCAGCAGTTTCTTTCTATATGGGGTCCCTCAACAGGACCACTTACTTCTTCAATGCCATCAAAGGAAGGAGAAACTCCAGTAAGTTGGGAGCTACCACCTTATGTTATCACATACATGTAATCATGAACATCCTATCACCTTTCTCATATTGTATTTTTTAGAAGCAGGTCACAGGTCCCATCCACACTGAAGAGGAGGGGATTGCACAGTGATGGACATCAGGAGGCAGGGATCATAGAGGCCACCTTAAGAGTCTCCCTGCCACAATCAATATATATTTTCTCCTTTAGATACAGGTGTCATAAATATCTTAATTTTCGACTGACCTTAAAGTGTCTCCTCTCTAGTTAGTTAACAAATACATAGAGATTAAAAAGTGGCTATCAACAATGCTTATTAATGGATCTGTTTTGTAAAGAATCCATTCTCTAACTTAGAAGCTAGGATTTTCATATTCTAAATTTCTTTCAAGGAATCCACACAAAGTAACAGGGAACTGCAATAAATATGAAGAGAAAACTTTATAGATTTGCCATTCATTTCAGCATCCTTCTCCCAAATAGCCTGCTGGGGAGTAAGGTAATTAATTCACTTGAGTTTTACTCCTTTCTCTCCATCTGTTCTGGGAGAAGAAGAGGGTGGGGAGAAGGGAGTTGAACTAATAAACCATCAAAAATTTTCACCATGTCAGTCTAGAGTTGTTACTACAGCCCCTAGAAAAATACAGGTTATTCACAAAACTGCTATTTAAAAACTGTTTTACTCCTTTGATAATTCTACCCACTGGGGTGGAAGTGCTAGTGACCAGTGGATGTATTTACTTATTTAAGTAACACTTAGAGAGTGTATACTATGTGCCAGACACGGTTCTAAATGATTTGCGAATGTAAACTATCCTCATAACAATACTACGAGTTAGGTACTATTGCTATCCTGATTTTACACGATGATAAGGCAAAAGAATTAAAGACAGATTAAGTTGCCAGAGGTCACAAAGCCAGCAGGGGACAAGATCAAGCCTTGCAGTGAAGCATTCTGCCTCCAGTCCATGCTGAACCACTCTCTGTACTCGCACTACTCGATAGCAATACAATGCAAGCCACGAATGCGAGCTACATCTGTAATTTTAAATTATCTAGTAGTCACACACAAAAAAATTAAAAGAACTGGGTGAGATTAATTTTAATAACATTTTATTTAACCCAAAATATAAAAAATATTACTTCAACATGTCATCAATATGCAAATTCTTAATGAGATATTTTACACTTTTCATACTAAATCTTCAAAATCTGGTGTGTATTTACAGTTATAGTACGTCTCAGTTCAGACTAGCACGTTGCAAGTGTTAGCAGCCCCACGTGGCGAGTGGCCGCTGTAATGGATGGCACAGCTCTTTACTGTGCTTCTCTACTTTACTGCGCTGCCAGTAGCAAAGCCCCAGAAGCAATTTTTAAATTTATTTTTTTAATATGAGGGGGTACTTGATTTGTTTATCCAACCTAAAACTTGAAAACACGTGAGTTGGACAAACAAGACTATTGAGTTATTTCATTAGATTTTTAACTCCCCGAAGGCAAGGGTTGTTCTATCATTTTCACCACTATATGCTATGTGCCAACAACAACACTCACAATAAAAGCAAGCACTCAAAGAAGGAAGGCTTGAAGGAAGCTGGACTCTGTATTTGTAACCATCACGTGTATGTATTACTCACTCAATACGTTAAGATGGCAAGATTGGGTTCACTCAATTGAATTCATCAAATACTAGAGCCCAGGATAGGCCTCAGGCCCTGAGGATACACAGATGACAGGCCTGAATCTTGCCCTTAAGATGCACACAAGAGAGACAGATACTTTAACAATATGGTGTGGGTATGCACAGAGAACAGAACCCAAACAGCCTTGGGAATGATTAACTGACTCTGGGCAGAGGGTGGGGGTAGGGGAGTGGGGATGGCAAGGGGTAACATCCTGAGGAGCAAAGATGACAAATTCTGAGGCTAGGCAAGAGTAGACACACACATTTCCCAAATAGGGCGCCTTTCTCACTTATAGCTATCCAGTTACTCACCTGACCCTTGCTAGTTGGGGTAGACTCACCCATCTGATTTAGGAATGCCATCTGAAATGCCACGGAAACTACAAGCAAAACCCTCAATGGTCCAAAACAACTCTAAAACCTGGGTGAGGCAATGGAACCAATGTGCTGCATTTATTGCTGTGAAATTGGAAAAATCGCCCCTACTGAATTACAGTATATTAAGGACTTGATGTGACACAGTTGATATGGCACAAATAATCACAAGCGTTTCTTTTTATTAAAAGTCACACTTCCGAAAAGCATAATTTTGGGGTAGCACACTACAATGAACATGGCTATAATACATCACATCACATTAAAAATCAATGAAGGATGAAAATACAAGTACAGTATTCAAAACAATTCAGATTAGGATAAAGCTGTCAACCTTTATGTTCCATTTCCTGGTCTTAGTGAAGAAAAGAGAGAGAGAAACAACAGAGTTGGTAGTAAAATGTGAGACTATATTTCAGCCTGGTTGGTGCTGGAAGTCCCACAATATAAATTGCTGAATGACAGCAAAGTAATACGAGATCTATCTGGGGGCTCCCTCCCAACTGTGTGCTCCCAGATTGTCCCCATCAAACTTCATTTTCCTCCAATAAATCACACATTGAAAAGATCACCACTTTCCACTTTGAACCCAAAATTAGGCCCTACAACATATGGTTAATTTTCTGGAAAGCAGCATTAATACTGGCATGCACAATTTTACTGGAATCACAAATAAATGACTTGAACAGATTTACGACAACCTTTGTGGATAAACTCATCAATCAAATTTAAATGCTTGAATATTGCAATAATACCACTTAATAGATAAACCTCAGAGAATGGATACATTTCATTGTTGCCAAGAGTACCCAAATGTGATGGAGATTATGAGGGATTCTACAGTTAAGGAAAAAAGATCTCATGTCCCATTGAAACAAATGAGACAAGCACCAAGGAAAAAACTTGAAGGCTCAATGAAAATCATAAGTCTACTAAAACACAAATGTAATGTGCTATCGTCCTCTGTGTATTTATTGATTTTCCCCCAGGGCTATTTTTTCTTAACACGCATCTTGTCTTTTTTTTAAGATATCACAATTGAGCCTTGTTAAATCCTTGTCCCTTTTCCATTAGTGATAAAGGAAAAATAGTCTCACTTCACTTTCAATCTCTCCTGTTACTAAAATTTTCGAGATCACAGCTGTTTTTTTTTTCCATCTGCTTATCACTCCACTACACTCCAATATAGCATTATTTATAGTGGTGAGCAACTGAAACAGATCTAAACAATGGTACCTTCCTAAAATGCAGTTTATACATTTATTAATATTTTACTAGAATTTTTAAAAATAAGGGAAAGTAAAAGCAATACAATGTTAGAAAGACAAAAGTCAAATATGAAATGATGTATTAGGTGTTATTTGAAGGTGTTAAAATTTGTACATAATTTAAAAATAAGAAAAACAAATCAAAAGACAAACGACAAATTGGGAAAATCTTTGCAATACATGATAGGCATGAAGTATGTACTTATAATATAAAATAAATCTTCACAAAGCAATTTTAAACAAGACAAAAATCCCAATTTGAAAATGGGCATTTCACAAAAGAAATAAAATGATCAATAAATACTTGAAAATATGTTTGCACTATTAATGAAAAACTACTAGTAAAATTGACGTATCATTTTTACCCAGTGAATGGGTAAATATTTCATTTCCTCCTAGCAAATTGGGGAAATACTAGTAATACTGATAAGGGTATGAGGAATACACCTTTCTTATACATTCTTAGTGAGAGCATACATTTTCACAACCTCTCTTTTGGCAGTCCTGAAATAGATATCAAAATTGACCCAGTAATTCTTATTCTAGAAATTTATCTCAAAGAGCTATTAAGTACAAGAATACATATACAAAGAGCTTCACTGAACCATTATTTCAGAGAGGGGAAAACTAGAAACAACCCACAAACTCATAAACAAGGGATTGGCTGCATAATTTCTAAAACATTCATCCATCCATTTAAAAGAATCCATTAAAAAGAATGTTTTTCTGTATTTCCAAATATGGAAAGATCTCTCTTATATTCAATTGGACAGAAAAAGCCAGATGCAGGGCATGATATAGAGAATGACGCCTTATGTAAATTACCATGATTACTGTGTGTGTAGCTATGAATAAAGAGATGACTGGGTAGTCAATGATAGATTGACGATGGTTGCCTCTGGGTGATGGGATACTTTTTTTCTCTGTTGCTTGAATTTTCTACATAAGCATGCTACTTTAATTTCAGAAAGATATTTATATGCAAAGATAAAAGTGATTACCACTTGATAGCAGGGTTATGTGATATTTTTTTCTTTAGAGCCTTTGATATTTTCTAAGTTTTCTACTATTACTTTGATTTATTTCTAGAACAAGAAAAAAATAAAATAACAAGAAAGAAAGAAAAGAGCCACGGAATTGCCTACTTCCCCTGATCCTACCAGGCCAACCCATTTGTTCAGTTTTCTCCCAGACATGTCAGCTGGAGCGGGAGGCACTGAGGTGTCAGTGTACTGCTGACCGGGCCGGGTTTCGGTAACCAGGGAGCCCACAAATGCTGCATGTGGGTTGGAAGTTCTGGTTTCAGTGTTGCCGGCTGATGGATTAAAATGTGTCAGTCCAAGTCCCAGCCATCTCATCTAGAAGGTTTTGTCACTAGTTATCTTTTAAAATATTCTCTTTCTAGAGTTGACTAAAGCAAAATATGCAGAGTCTTTGAAATGGCAATTTGTGTCTCCCACAGGGTCGAGAAATGGAAGAAATGTTTACATTTATTAATGGAACTCCTGAAAAAAATTAGAATCTAGGTTTTTATTTATATATTTGTTTTCAAAACACATAACTAATGATGGAATGTATCATGTAGGATATGTAGACCTCTTTATTGCTTTACTTCTTTAGGCATCAAATATTTGGCTCGGGTGACTGACCCTTTGTGATGGAGGCTTTATAACTCCTGAATGCATTCCCATGAGAGGCTCTGTCACTTGAAATTTTAAAGCGAAGGACAGACTGCTCTTATTCTGAATTAATTTGAGTACAGTATTGACTGAAGGCAGAAAAATGGACTCTGCTCTGGTCTGTTCAGCCCTATGATCTTTAAGGCTAAGTTACTCTGATAGTAAAGATAAATATGTCTTTGGCTTTGAATTGACAGATTTAAATAGATTGCTGGAATCTTTAAGGAAATCAGGCCAGCCAGAATTACTTACTCTTTAGTTTTAAAAAAGTGAAAAAAAAAATCTAATTACTGCTCATTGGACTATACTAGTCAGGAATGTTTGGACCCAAAAGACCACTCATTTCTCAACCCTTCAAGATCTCTCGGAATTTCTTGGTTCTCTTAGCTGAAATTGCCCTTGGTCTGAAACCCCGGATGTTTAGGCTAATAGAACTGCTGATGCCCCAGTCATTGTTGAAAACCAGGGGTCGAGTGGAGAGGAACTTTGGTATGTATGTAGCAGTATGTGAAGAAGCTAAAGAAACATATTTGAATTAGTCCATCAGTAAAGCTACATTGCAGAGAAACAGAGACATGCAAAAATTCTGGTTATAAACATTTCAGGAAAAGGATAGTGTATTAAATACTTTGGTATCCTCCATAAATTCCAATAAACTGATGGACACTAAGTTTGATCTCAATAATATGTGTGGATACATTCAACCACTCAACAAATATTTGTGTGTCCCTACATAAAAATAACTATGGTTGGGATATCAAGATGCAAGAGAAGGACCTGCTATCATGAAATGTGGTTTGAATGAATCTTCCCAAACAGAAATATTATCTCTAGATACTTAGGTAGTGGAACATCCCTTCGATGCTCTGCAGTTCTCTTCTCACAGTTGGAAGTAGAGTGGAAGGGATTAGTGGAGAACAAAAGCAAGGTCACTGAACAGACTCTGGTTTGCGGGCTTTGAAGATAGAAATAATATTTACTTTATCTGAAGAAAGTTTTAATTCAGGCCTCAACTCATCTGCACTAAACACTTACACCCACACACAACACCCATCTACACACACACACACACACACATAAATAAGACAACCCAACAGAAACCTGTCTCTCCCACTCTTTGGTACCACAGCAGTGCTGAATTTCCCCTACCCGGCTCTAATGCTCATTTTAGTACTATCACGCTGTGTTTATTTGACCATGTTTTCTTATAATTTTATTTATTTATTTATTTTTTCCCCCAAAGCCCCAGTAGATAGTTGTATGTCATAGCTGCACATCCTTCTAGTTGCTGTATGTGGGACGCGGCCTCAGCGTGGCCGGAGAAGCGGTGCGTCGGTGCGCGCCTGGGATCCGAACCCCGGGCCGCCAGCAGCGGAGCGCGCACACTTAACCGCTAAGCCACCGGGCCGGCCCTTGACCATGTTTTCAATGAGACTTTCATCTGATGCATTTGCAGAAGCCCAGGAGTACAGCATGCAGCATCTTTCCATTGGAATGGCATAGTAATTTTTGAAGTGTTGAGCTGATACATTCTAGTTTCTGTGAATATCTGTACGGTATTTACCAGAAGTAATATGGGGTGGTCATAGCTTGGGATCATGGTTTTCCTAATAAACTTAGTTATGCCAATTGTTCTGCTGCAAATCTATGAAATCTACCTCAGCGGGGCTAGTGATGGAATGGGGTCATCCTTTTATTCATCTCTAGTTGACAAATAAGTACGTTCCACACGAGCTGTTTCAAATCCTGTCCTGTGGCTACAAGTCTCCAATCTCCATCCCTGATCCTTCACTCACTCTTTTTCTTTTTTTCAATGGGTAATATTGTTTAATTTTTTTAAATAAACTTTTTGTTTTGAAATAATCGTAGATTCATATGTAGTTATATGAAATAATACAGAGAGATCTTGTACGCCTTTGTGCAATATCTTCCAAATTGTAACACCTTGCAAAACTATAGCACAATATCACAACCAGGGTACTGATGTTGATACAGTCAATGTGCAACACATTTTCATCACCACAGGGATCCCTCACGTTGCCCTTTCCCTCCTCTCAATCTCCTCTCCCCAACCTCCTGGAAGCCACTAATCTGTTCTCCATTTCTTTAATTTTGTCATTTCAAGAATATTACACAAATGGAACCATTCAGTAGGCTACCTTTTAAGACTGACTTTTTTCAGTCAGCATAATCCCCTGTAGATTCATACAAGTTGTTGTATCAATAGTTTGCTCCCTTTATTGCCAAGTAGTATCCTGTGGATATGCCATATTTGTTTAACCATTCACCCATTGAAGGGCATCTGGCTCATTTCCAATTTTTGGCTATTATGAATAAGGCTGCTCTGAACATTTTTGTACAGGTTTTTGTGTGAAGATAAGTTTTTATTTCTCTGGGATAAATTGCCAAGAGTGTTATTGCCAGATGATATAACCAGTTTTTTTTTTTTTTCTTTTCAAATTTATTTATTTATTTTTTTTTTTTGAGGAAGATCAGCCCTGTGCTAACATCTATGGTAATTCTCCTCTTTTTGCTGAGGAAGACCAGCTCTGAGCTAACATCTATTGCCAATCCTCCTCCTTTTTTTTCCCCACAGCCCCAGTAGATAGTGGTATGTCATAGTTGCACATCCTTCTAGTTGCTGTATGTGGGATGCGGCCTCAGCATGGCTGGAGAAGCAGTGTGTCGGTGTGCACCCGGGATCCGAACCCGGGCCGCCAGTAGCGGAGCACGTGCACTTAAACCGCTAAGCCACGGGGCCGGTCCTATAACCAGTTTTTTGAGAAACTACTGAACTGTTTGCCGTGGCAAGCACGACAAAGTGGCTGTACCATTTGACATCCCTACCAGCAATGTATGAGTGACTCAGTTACTTTGCATCTTTGCCAGTATTTGGTGCTGTCTCTAATTTTTGTTGAGCCATTCCGGTAGATGTGCAGTGATATCTCATTGTAGTTTTAATTTGCATTTAACTAATGACTAATAATGTTAACATCTTTTCATGTGCTTATTTGCCATATGTATATCTTCTTCAGCGAAATGCCTGTTCATTTCTTTGCCCACTTCCTAACTGGATAGCTTGTTTTTATTTTTCACTGCTGAATTTTGATAGTTCTTTATATACTCGAGATACTAATCCTTTGTTGGATATGTGGTTTGCAAACATTTTCTCCCAAACTGTATCTTATTTTTCCTTTCTCTTAACAGGGTCTTTGTTGAGCAAAAGTTTTAAATTTTAATGAGGTACAATTCATCAATTTTTCCTTTTATGGATCATGCTTTTGGTGTCAAGTCTAGGAACTCTCCTAGCCCTAGATCCTGAAGATTTTCTCCTAATGTTCTCTTTTAGAAGTTTTTTGTTTTTTATATTTTACTTTAAGCCCATGATGCGTTTTGAGTTATTGATTTATAAGGTGCTGAGGTCTAAGTCAAGGTTCACGTTTTTTGTCTATGGATGTCCAATTGCCCCAGCACCATTTGTTGAAAATGTCATCCTTCCTTCATTGAATAGCTTTTGCACCTTTGTTGAAAATCAGTTGAGCACATTTGTGTGGCTCTATTTCTGGGTTCTCTATTCTATTCCCATGCTCTATGTGGCTGTCCCTTCAGCAATACCACACTACTGTGATTACTGTAGCAATTATAGTAGGCTTCAATCTGAAGTAGAGTGATTACTCTCACTTTATTCCTCTTTTTCAAGGTCATTTCAGCTATTCTAGGGTCTTTGTCTTTCCATATAAATTTTAGAATAAGCTTGTCTATGGCTACAAAAAATCTTCTCAAGATTTTGGCAGGAATTGCATCAAATCTACAGATCAGTCTGGGGAAAACTATGTTGAGTCTTTTAAATCATGAACACAGTATGTCTTTCCACTTATTTGTCTAATTTCATCAATATTTTACAATTCTCAGCATACGGATTCTGTATATGTTTTTGTTAAGTCTATACTCAGTATTTCATTTACTTTGGAGTGATTGTAAGTGGTTTTGAGTGTCTAATTCAATTTCCATGAGTTCATTGTGAGTATATGGGAATGCAATGGATTTGTGCATGTTGGCCTTTTATCTTGTGACTATCCTGGACTCACTTATTAGTTCTAGTAGTTTTTTTTTTTTTTTTTTGGTAAATTCTTTGGAACTTCCTATGTAGATAATCATCTCATCTGCAAATAGAAATAGTTTTATTTATTCCTTTCCAACACATATGCTTTTTTTTTTTTTTTTTTTGGTGAGGAAGATGATCCCTGAGCTAACATCCATGCTAATCCTCCTCTTTTTGCTGAGGAAGACTGGCTCTGAGCTAACATCTATTGCCAATCCTCCTCCTTTTTTTTTTTCCCCCAAAGCCCCAGTAGATAGTTGACGTCGTAGTTGCACATCCTTCTAGTTGCTGTATGTGAGACGCGGCCTCAGCATGGCCAGAGAAGCGGTGCATTGGTGCGTGCCCGGGATCCGAACCCGGGCCGCCAGTAGCGGAGCATGCGCACTTAACCGCTAAGCCATGGGGCCGGCCCTACATATGCTTTTTAAATTTCTTTTTCTTGCCTAATTTTAGTGGCTGGAACTTCTAGTACTATGCTTAATAAGATGGTGCCAAACATCCTTTCCTTGTTCCCCATCCTAGAGGAAAAGAATTCAGTATTTCACTGTGAAGTATGATGTTAACTGTAGGTTTTTGGTAGATATTCTTTATTAAGTTGAGTAAATTTCCCTCTGTTCTTAGTTTGTTGAGAGTTTGATCATGAATTGGTGTAGGATTTTGTTAAATGCTTTCTTGTATCAATTGATATGATCATGTGATTTTCTCCTTTAGTCTTTTGATTGATTTTCAAGTGGCGAATTAGTTTTACACACCTGGAGATTTTCTTCTCTGGAGATTTTAAATTCTATTTCATTAATGGTTATAGGACTATTCAGGTTGAAGCTTGGTAGTTTGTGGTTTTCAAGGGATTCATCTATTTCTTCTAATTTGTCAAATTTATGAATATATGAAGTTGTTCATGGTATTCATTATCATTTTAATGGATACAGAATTTGTAGCGATATCTGTTTTTTTCCTAATATTGGTGATTTGTGTCTTCTCTCTTTATATCTTTGTCAGTTTTCCTAGAGGTTTGTCAATTTTATTTGATATTTTTGAAGAACTAGCTTTTTGTTTCATTGATTTTCTCTGTTGTTATCTATTTCTCACTCTTCTTTATACTGAAGATCAAGTGTCCAAGAAAAGATGAGATTTTTTTTCTCTCTCATTTTCTTTCGAGGTCTTGGTGTCCCCCCATCTTTTTTTTTTTTTTTATGAGGAAGATCAGCCCTGAGCTAACATCCATGCCAATCCTCCTCTTTTTGCTGAGGAAGACCAGCTCTGAGCTAACATCTATTGCCAGTCCTCCTCCTTTCCCCCCCACCCAAAGCCCCAGTAGATAGTTGTATGTCATAGTTGCACATCCTTCTAGTTGCTGTATGTGGGACGCAGCCTCAGCATGGCTGGAGAAGCGGTGCCTCGGTGTGCGCCCGGGATCCCCCCATCTTTTCTTCATTCCTTCTGTGTCAAGGCTCCTTCTTCCTCCTCTCAAAGGCTAAGCAGCCCACCCTGAGTTTTGTTTCAGTTTTCTCCTCTGGATTCATGCCACAATCAATAACTCTGCTTTCTCTCTCATCGTCCAGCCTCTCCTTAGCTATAAGTTTGCTCCCACCTCCATTCCACCCTAAATAAAGTTCTTCAGGCATAATTCCCACTAAACTATTGCTTCCTTTCACCACCAAACCTCTCAAGCAAGTAGTCTACATTCTCTGCCACTAGCACTTTATTTCCCATTCATTCTGGATGCCCCCTGTTCTTGTGACTTCACCCTAACCATGTCTCAGTTTACTTCCGATTCTGCTCATTGGCTTCTACTTCTCCTGACGCTAACTTCTCACTAAATGATAGTTTCTACTGCCCTAGCCAACTCTGACTCTCTATTCTTCTTTCCACCTTATATCTTCTGTTTTCTTGTGGTTTCTGCCTATTGCCTGCTTGTTATCTGTGTGTCTGTGGGCTTTGGCATCATTCCATTATTTGTGCTCCTGTAGTCAAACTCTTCAAGAGAGCATCTGATTGTTTGGTGAGTCACTCTCCAGTACAAATTGCCTGATTGGCCACATCTATTTTGTAAGATTAGCCCATAAGCTGACTTTGGGCTGGCCGCTGTTCCCTGAGCCAATCAGCTGCCGCCAGCACAGCAAGGTAGCATGGGTACAAAGCATGGTAACTATGCAGAAGACACTTGTCAGAAAAGAGCTGGAGGCGGGAGTCTATGAAGCACTCAGAGTAAACCACAATTCAAAATTCCAGATTGGGTATACTTATGTTACCATAAGCAGTGTTAGTGTGGGCTTTTGGCCAATTTTAGTAAATGAGGTAAGTAGACTATTCAGTGTTTGACATTATACCTGAACCGGCAGGTTTTTAAAAAAGCCTAAATATCAGTACATTTAGTTGAAATTTCTTCACAGTTTCTATGGCATATGAGTCTAAAATTCACCCAAGATTATCAGTCATATGGCTGTTTCCCTTTAAGACGTTAAAGAAGAATGAGATTGATTCATGGAAAGTCACTGAATTGGCAGCAGCTGAGATTTTTAAATTTCGAAGTTTCGTTATATCTTTGTAGAAGACAAGATTTAAAAAAATCACCGGTACTTCACAGAGCCAGAGCCACAGAGCTGACTAGAGAAGGTATTCTAAGATACTTGACTCTCCTTTCTCGGACATGACATACATACACTTTCCTTTCCCTTTTTTTTCTAATTTACATGTGAAATATAGTCATCACCAGAAAGATGAATACAGCATGTCAAAACATGATACAGGACATTATTTCTCACTGCCTATTTCTCTATAAATATTTCCACCTTCAAGCTTCAGCGTGGCTTTCCACCTTGTTTAATGCTATATTTATGGTGTTTTCTCTGATTTTTATTAGCAGTCCTCAGTGAAACTGGCTATGGCTCTTTTCTACTATTTCTTGCACAATGCTAAAAAAATTCATTCTTTAACACTACAGTTCTCATTCTCACTCTAGTTTCAACTCCCTGATTACGAAGTTATTTTAGGGTAAAGTATCCTGAGTTTGCCAAGATTATAATGAAGACAGGTCAGAAGTTTATTTTTTTAAAAAAGTAACTAAGAGCTCTGGCTTCATCTTTGGGAATTTAGCTTCGTTCAGCCCACGTTTACCCAGTTCTTATGCTCTGTCAGGCACTGGGGATGTTGGGGTGAATTAACAGAGGTTCTAAAATCAAAGACCTTACAGCCTAGCAGATGAGACAGTGGATCTAAGGTTCATTCATACTCAGTGTGACCACTGGTAAACTTCCTCCAGATGACAGAGGAAAGGTACCTTGTCCTTTTGGGGGAGAGAGAGAGGGAGTCAGAGAAAACCTTTCAGACAAGAGGATAACTCAATCAGGCCTTGAAAAATGAATAGAAACTCATTAAAGGAAGACGGTAGGGATTGGTGAGGTGTGAGGGCCAATCCAGGAGTGGGAATAAATAGTGTGAACAATTGGTGCGTGTGAAAAACTACAAGCTGTTTAGTACTTCTGGAGATAACATGGTTGGTTGGGAGTAGAGGAACCGCGAGGCAAGCCGGGCGAGATGGGAGGGCCTCCAAGCCACGTTGAAGGCTTCCCTCAGTCCCCAGGGCACCGAGGAAGCTCGGAGGCCATCTAAGATGAGAGACCCATGGTCACATTTGTTCTCTAGAAGGATCACTCAGTCAGCTGCATGGAAGATGAGTTTGAGGGGGTAAAACCAGTTCAGAAAATTCTGTGCTGGCAATTGAAGAGAAAGATAATGAAGGCCCGAGAACCAGTACGGTAAAGAGTAAGAGTAGAGAGGTGCTTACCTGAGGGAATCAAAAGCTGGGATTTTAATGTTATTTTACAACATTCTAATGACATTCAAGTAAACCTAACCCCCGAACACAAAGAAGTGGAGAAGAAAACAAGGAGTGGGCGGAATAGAATCCGTGTGATTCTTCAGTTATACAGGCCACTTCACATCGGCAAACCTCATTTTAAATCTGCGTGTGTGTGTGTGTGTAATACATACAGCCCACTTAGAGTTATTTATGTTGCTGTCCAGCTAAAGAGAGTGTTCACGAGGGTCCAAAGTACCAAAATTTGGCAACACCAAAGTAGCAAGAAGGACAAGGAATGTCTAGTGTTCAGTGTGGGCCTCATTCTTCTGACTCTCCTCTCCAACATTGATGCTATGTAAAAGTGACCCCCGTACTTAGAAATGCTTTATTGAGTCTCTTCTTTTCCTCATTTTCAAATTGTATTAGACGCCAGAAAAGAGATTTCAGGCATGCGATCAATGTGACTCTTGTCTATGTCTTTATCTTCTAGAAAGAAGGTAATTTCTATCCAACTCATCAAATTTCTTTTTAAAAAATAACTTTCTATATGCTATGTGGATAACAGCCTATCTATTAAAAATAAGAAGCCAAAAATTTGAACTTTCATAACCCCATTAACCAGAGGCAGCACGAAGGTGTGTGTGTGAGGGATGACAGTTTAATTTTTCCAAATAATTGAATCACACTGTACACATTTGTTAGTGATCCAGAATAGATCATAAACAAATATGGAACATTTGGACCCTGTTGTCAATATTTAGCCTAATTTTTCCTAGCTTGATTTTTAGCAATGTTCAATGTTAGCAGCAAATCAGTTTTCCTCTATCACAAATTCTACTCTATGCTTTTTTTCGCCCTTTTAGTTTTATTTCGTGTTGATTATTTATACCAGTCATGTGCATCATAAATTGAAGAAAAACACCCTCTTTGTTTATATATATGTGCAAAGAGCAATAGTAAAGCACGTGCATAAGGTCTTGGTTCTAGGCAGGGTCAAATAATGAAGTCACAATGACCTTTTCCAAATCAAAACCTGTATAGTTGAGGGAAGGAGGGCTCAGAGCCCTGCCCACCTGACCTTCCACTCACCCTGAAGGAGTTCTTGGGGAGACTCCACACTTAATCTGGAAGAATTCTAGAGAAGGACAGCGATTCTACTTAGGATTTGTAGTTGTTTTTTTTAGTTTGTTCATTACAATTGTTTAGCAATGTACTTTGTTAATATCTATACTAAATTTTTAGTGGCATTTAACACAACAAAGCTTAATTTACAGGGAAACTATGCTACCATTTTTGTTTAACCAAACATAAGAAAAAACTCATTGTTTGGACCATGAAGCTGTAGCCAAGGTAACATTAAGGTGTATCCTAATTGCAGGAAGAATACCTAAAAGGAAAGAAAAAGCCTCAAATTTTCAATTGACAAGTACAATCTTATTTTTTTTTACAAAGCCAGTGACACACCAGCTAGATTTTAACTGGAGCATTAAAAGAGAAATATGGAAAAGCTTATTCAAGCCTTATCATTTCTCCTTACTGAGCACTGAAGATTGCTTCAAAATCCCATCGTTAATAATTTCATTCATTCTCTAGTGCATACCAAAATCTTGACGTTTAAAGAAACTTTGCTTTTTCCATTCACTGACAAATAAAATTTAGACCAAGATCACAATTGGTAGAGAAAATTTCTGGAGCATGAAGTTTTTAGTTCCAGCCCTAAGACCAATGTATGATATTTGAATAGGGCATAAAGAGTTTGTTGGGTTTTTTTTAAAGGAACTAAAGAGAAAACAAGAAGGTTGAGAGTCTCCATGGCAATGCACGATTGTTCTTAAGATGCTGAACAGGGATGGGTTCTTAGAGACAATGTTAAGCAGCTGTGTGAGGCGGCTGAGTCACTTCTCTCCCGATGTGTCATCTGTCCCAGCCTCCCACCTACAACCTCTGTGTCTCAGAAACACTTACTTAGAACACAGGTATTGGAAATTTTCTTTTAAATCAGAATTTGAATTCCCTTCTTGGTTCAAATGCAAAAGATGCTTTCCTCCTAAAAACTATGGATGCAGCCAATCAATGGGAGATGTATTCTACATGAATGCTTCGAGAATTTTTTTTTAATGCAGAAAACTAGATCAATCTTGCCTTCATTTTGGTAGGAAACATGTTTTGTCTTCACCTTCCAAATTCTCAAATACACAAAATGACTATTGTTACCATCCAGGAATTTTTATAAACATGTTAAAATCTTAGCAAAGACCTATACCAGCCTCAAGTCTTCCCCGAGCGAGCATATGTGCCTACTTGCCCGTCTCCCATCTTCTAATAGCAAGTGCAGTTCTTAAATAAGATTAATGTAGCTCAATAGACTGTGCTCTCCCAGTGCACAGGGGATCCTAGCACTAATGGGGTTAGCGTTATTAAAGCCTGGTTTTAACATCTAGGATTCCAGTGGGTGCTGAATTTGAATTATGCTATTTTCCTCTTTTTGGCCCTGACTGCTTATTTACATATACTATTTACCTAATGCGTAATCAGAGGAACAAATTTTATAGTCACAGGAATTCCAAAAGGCATATGTCACCGCTACCTGTATCTTTACATCAACATGAACATCTCTAATTTTATAGATATAGATGTCCATATTGATAATATGCATCCAGTTCAGGGTATTAGTAAATGCATCTTCAAACTCACATTGATAACAATCTACAGTGAAGGTACCATTAAGAACATATGATCCTCAGTGTATTATGTTTTAAACCTAATATTAAAACTTTTCTTTCACTAGGTATCAAACTAGTTATTTAAAATTAAGATGTCCAAGTCTCAAAAGGACAGGCAAAAACAAAACCTCTTATCCATGTCTAAATGAAAATGTTTGGTTGACTTCTTTGGGCAATCAATTTAGACAGCTAAAACGCTTTCCCCTGAAATTACTGTATTTACTTAGCTTTTTTTTTTTCCCAAAGATTAAAAAAATTATACATCTTTAACCACTGCAATTGTGACATCGCATATCACCACCCGCATGTTCTAATTCCATGATTGCATATATTTACACAAATTATATAATAAGACGCAATTACAATAATTACAGAGGAATAGGCAACAATTGAAAAAAATTACAAATTCCCACTAAAATAACACTAAGCGATATGAAAATCATCAGACAAACCAATACAAGGAAAGAAACAGTTTTAAGATAAATAAAATAATACAGCAGTAAACAGTCCAGAGAAATGCCTCAGTCTTAGTGCACGGAAGCGTGGTAAGCTGGGAAATGTGAGGCTTAATGTTTAAGGGTAAAGCTCTTTTTTCTTTAAATTTGTTTCCCAGTCCTATAATGGGAATGTTTAACATCTCGACTTTCCTAAACACATTATGACTAGAGAATCTTTTTCCTTGGTGATTTCTTATTGTTACTTCAAAGAAAAGAGGAAGAATAATTACTAAATTAATAAAACATGAGCACACTATAGACATTCTATGGAATTTTAATTAGGAAAGAGCAAGTGCAGCTGTGATTTTCTTGCCCTTTTCTGCATAAGCTGTCTCCAAGTGTACATCTCATTTTCAAGGATTTACAGTCTGAGAATAGTGTTTGTCCAATTCATTTTCCTTTTTGAAAAGAATATTCATGAGACAAATTATGCAACTGATACATTTGCACTCTCTATAAATTGTCCTATAGTGTATTTTATTTGCATCCCCATTTCTCACGTTGTTTTCTATTTCAGACAAATATCCTTAATGTAAAACTTGGGAAGGTTGCCTCTTTCGTTTCTTTTGCAAAGATTTTACTAGAGCTGAGAATGTTTCTTGCCAGCAAATGATAGAGAAAAACTAACATTCTGACATACCAGAATTCTTCACAAAGGAACTTAGATTTGTCCTTCAATCTAGCTTATTCATAATTTCTGTATGTCCCAGGCACTTATTCACATTACTATATTTTATGTAATATTTCATAACAACCCTGCAAGATGATCTTTTATATCAGTCCAATCCCCATTTTACAGATGAAGAAACTGAGGCTCTGAGAGCTTAAGTACAGAGATAGGTGTCAGGGACAGAAAGTAGTTAAGCCAAGATTTGAATTCTGGCCTATCTTAAGCATTTATACAAAAATTTGCTGACCACCGACACTGCACCGGATATGAGGAGACAAGAAACCTTTGTGAGGATACAAAGATGAGTCCAGCATGGTCGCTGCCCTTGAAGCACTTACTGTCTTTTAGGTTAGAGAGACACAAACATCAATAATTTCAATATAAAATGGTAAGTGCTGAGAGAGAGGCCTGAAGATGTGTTACTATGAAACAGGTTTCTCAAGGCAATATGAGATGCCTCATGTAGTTTACTGTACAGGAGCATGGCTTTCATAAACACGGTAGTGATGATTTAAAGTAGGGATAAATCAGATTCTTTAAAAAATGAAACTAATATAGAATTTCAGAAAATAAAATTTCAATTTCTTAGAGCATCAGAGACTTGCATAAAATTATAAATTCATTGATTCACTGATTAAGTGATTAATGGAGTGATCTATTTTATTCATTCATTAAGAAATGATCATTAAATACTTGCTCTGGGCTAGGTACTGGAACAGGTTTTGAGGATGCAAGGGTGCAGGAGAAAGACAAGAATCCCGCCATTATGGAGCCTGCACACATTCAAAACACCCCAACAGAGCGTGTTAGGTGCTGTGTGAAGGGAAGGGGGGGGCAAGTGGAAGCTCACAGGGCAAGCGCTAACCCGGATGTTCTGGAGGCAGCGAGGTCTAGACTGAGATTACAAAGCAGCCAAGCAGAGAGGAGGGGTAAGACCCCAGTGATCCCAGGCAATCTGTTGTGTAAAAGCCTCAAGAAAAGGCAAAAATAAGAACCTGAGAGAAATTTGGTCTGCTTGGAGCCAGGGGTGGGAAGGGAAAATGAGGAGAGGTGAGTGACGGGTAATATCACGGGAAAGGAAATCTACTGCATTGAAATTGGGTTTTAGGCTAATTGTGCATATGGGAAATGGATGCTTCCACAGGCTCTGCAGGTGGTCCCGTATGTGGGAAATATCTCGTGAATTACCCTCATGGAAATATAATGCACTACATTAACGTTAGCGTTCCCAGTTAATAAGACATGAAAATAACCACAAAATATAAAGGAGGGGACTGGGATGGTCTGGTCTTGGGACTAAAGCTAAGGTGAGCTAAGGACTGGATGTTCCTTAGCTGGAATCCACTAAGTGAAGCAGCTTCAAAGCCTAAGTTGAAACATCTCTTCTGATGGACCAATTATGAAATCTCTCTCCCCACGCTTAATAAGGAGCAAACCCTCACGTAAATGCAGCACAGAGTAACCAGGAATAGCGTAACATGGAGGGGACCCTCGGGGGGAGTTGGAAGGCTGAGTTCAGGACAAAGAGTGAGATCATGTGGGAAGCTGTTGGATGGCAAATGAAAGGGTTGCCCAGAGCCTGGCAATGGAAGAAATTGCGGAGAAGGGCTTTCTCTCACCAGTGTAGTTGCAGCTAGTGAAAATCAGCTAAATGTCTTGTCACCATCACCCCACAGGAAGGACCCTTGGGCTTGGTGGCTTTTATGAGTTGGCTTGGGCTATTAGCAAATCCAACAGCCTGTTGCTCAATTGCTCTTTCTGTCCCTTGCTGCCACCAAAGATAGTTGGGCATGCTCGGAGACAATAGGAACGTGGAGTTCCCAGAGGCTAGAGTAGTAAGCAGGGTCAAGATCATAATTCAGTCCTATAAGCCATGTGAAGGATTTTATCCTAAGAATAACAGAAACTCAACGAATGAGTAGAGAAATGACATGAGAGTTGACTTTTAGAAAGATCCCTCTGGTGGTAACGGATTAAAGGGGGCAAAAGAATGGATGGCCACAGGAAGACTAGTTAGAATCATGTTGAGAAGTCAGTGGAGGAATGGTGGTGGCCTCTTCTAGATGAGCAAGAGTGGGGATCATACAGTGGGTGGCTTCAGGAGGTATATGAGGTGATTGGTGTGTGTAGCATTTGGGATGGCAGAATCCAAGGATGATACCTACACATAGGATTTTGGAAACTGGTTTAACATTAATTAATACAAAATAGAAATAGGAACCACTAGTTAAGGCCCAATTATGGGGGGCAGGAGAAGGCTGAGACAATGAGTTTTATCCTGAACATCTTGAAATAGGGTGCCTGGGGGGCATTCAAGGAAATGCATCTAGTAGGGAGTTGGATATGCAGATCTGCAGCTCAGGAGAGAGATCTGGGATGGAGACACAGACAGACTTCTTGCATTAATCATGCACACTTCCAAGCAAAAAGAGACAAATTCAAGTTCCAAACACATACACCTTACTACTTGAGAGAACTTTCTGTTTATACTTCATCTTATCAATCAGAAGTGTCTTCATAAAATTCTTGTCAAGCCTTTACTCAACAATCAAAAAATTATGGGAGAAGTAGTATATTTAATGATAGTATTCCTCTACAATTCAATACTGTAAGTGGCATTAATTCTCTTTTCCCATCTTGTACGGACTTTCAAGAATAATTATCTGATCAGGAAGTTCAAAAGTTCAGATATTATTTTAACTGCCTTTCTCGGTTTAAATCCTTACTTCACCTTTTGCCATAGTCAGGAACGACTCCACCACTTTATTTCCCTCATGGAGGAAACGATTCCTGAGAAGTGCTACCAATGAAAACCGAAAACCAGTGTGAGAAACATTAAGGAGAGTGGAGTGGCTTTGTTCTAGAAGCTCTTGGAAAGCCCACTTTTTAGGGGGTGTGTCACTTCTTTTGTCATAGTCTCCATCTCAAAAGGGCTTTTAACTTGGCTATATTACTGCCTGCTAGAAAGGAATTTTGGCAGGCAATTTTTTTTTACATTAGCTTGGAATTTTTTGTTGCCAGATAATAGCTTAAATATCATTTGCTGCTGTTCGGTTAAGAAAAAGAGAAAGAAAGGACTCATTATGGCTTTTTCTCTCTCAAAATGATGAATACATTTAGGACAAGAGCATTTTGCTTCCTTTCAAACTGTTGGGTCATGCTAACTTTCTGTATGCTTATGAGACTAAGGAAGTTCTGCAACAACACTACAGGAGGCACCTTTCTCCATCTTAACACCAGCTAAAAATCACTCTGCTCTAAGGAAAGATTGCAGCAAATGAGAGAGATGATGTATCATTCTCTTCCCCCAAAGCTTCCTGTGTACATCAGACAAACCGAAATGTGTCCTAATGCATTTATTGGGAAGATTTTCTTGGTAATCCATACATGAACCACAATTTGCAAAACTGACTTAAGAAACTTAAAAACTGACTCAAGAAACTAAGCTTTTATTCCATGAAAATATCTTTTCAATACAGAATAGAAATTTTGTCTTTATAACTGGAAAAATTATTTTTATTTATTATCAAAGCACAGAATCTTTAGTGTTTCACAGAACTCAAAGAAAGAACCCTTCCCCCAATCACAGTTTAAAGAACAATGCCTTGATAGTTAACAATTATATTTCTTTTTTTTTATTTTGGTGAGGAAGATTGTCCCTGAGGTAACATCTGTGCCAATCTTCCTCTATTCTGTATGTGGGACACCTCCACAGCACGGCTTGATGGATGGTGTGTAGGTCTGCACCCGGGATCCGAACCCGGGAACCCTTGGTGGCCGAAGCAGAGCAGGTGAACTTAACTACCGCCACCATGCCAGCCCCAACAATTACATTCTTAATGAAAGCGTAAGCACGGCTTCTGATTTGGACATAAGCACACCATAGAGAAATTGACTCTATTTGTACTCCTGTCTACATCTTCTAATCTGGTAGGGGGGATGTCAGAGCAGCCTGATCAACGTGGCAGGGGCTGCCTACCACCACCATCGTTAACCTGACACTACGAAGAACGACAATGAAAATGAAATGGCTAAGCTAGCAGGGGTCTATTATTTCCAGGCTCAGGAAATGCCCCATAACTCTGATTCCTGTACGTGATTTTCCCTCCACTCCGAGCTGGGGGAAAACCTCTACTCCTACGTGAGAGAGAAACATGATTTGCTGCCTAACTCTACAGAAAATAGACAAAGCGCTTTACCTTTTTTTTTTTTTTCACTTTTAACAAAGTTTAACAGAGAAAGATTCATAAATAATAAGTGTACAGCTCAAAGAATTTTCACAAAGAGGACACACCCATGTAAACAGCACCCAGATCAAGAACTAGAACATGACCAGCGCCCAGAAGCCCTTCCTCTGTTTCCATTCACTGCTCCCTACAAGGATAAACACTAATCTGTCTTCTTACAACACAGATTCATTTAGCCTATTTCTGAACTTCATTTAAACGGAATCATATAGTTTGTATCTTTGTGAATGGCTCTTTTCCTGCAACGTTAGGTTTGCAAGATTCATCCATACTGTGTGCTTTTGTGGTTTATCCATTCTTGCTGCCACATGGTATTCCATTTTGAACATACCACAATTTTTCTGTTCAAATACTGATGGATATTGGGGTTATTAAAAACAGTATTGTTATGAACATTCTTGTACGTGCCTTTTAATGAATGCATTGATGCCTATCATGGCACCCGATAACTGTGAATTCGAATCCCTTCCTTTTCCTCTTCCCGGACGAGACTCAAATACGACCTTCCCTTTGTAAAGACCAGATCTCTTAATGACCCCAAGGACATGTGTAGTAAACTTTTGCTCTTTTTACCATCTGGCATTTATTCATCCTTCTTCCGGGAAACTTACCCTCTGCTTACTTATAACCCATGTATTCAGGTGGGACTCCTGTTTTGTTTTATTGTTATAACAGTTTTATTGAGATATAATTCACATACCAGACAATTCACCAACCTAAAGTGCACAAAATTCAATGGTTTTTAGTGCATTCGGAGATATGTGAAACCATCACCACAGTCAATTTTAGAACATTTTCATCACCTCAAAAAGAAATCCCATGCCCTTTAGCTATCACCCTCCTACCTACCAATCTCTACCCCCTAGCTCTAAGAAATCACTAATCTACTTTCTGTTTCTATGGATTTGCCTGATCTGGACATTTCATGGAAATGGAATTATATAATATGTGGTCTTTTGTGACTAGCTTCTTTAACTTAGCATAATGGTTTCATGGTTCATCCTCACTGTAGCAGGTATCAGTACTTCATTCTTTTTATGGCTGAATAATATTCAATTGTATGGATATGCCACATGTTGTTTATTCATTCAGCAGTTGACAGACGTTTAGGTCATTTCCACCTTTTGGCTGTTATGAATAATACTGCTATAAACATTTGTGTGTGAGTGTTTTTGTAGCTATATATTTTCATTTGTATTGGTATATACCTACGAATGGAATTACTGGGACATATGGGTAACTCTATGTGTAACCATTCCAGGAACTGCTAAACTGTTTTCCAAAATGGTAGCACCATTTTACATTCCTACCAGCAGCGTATGAGAGTTCCAATTTCTTCACATCCTTGCCAACACTTATTATCATCTGCCTTTTTGAATATAGCCATCCTAGGGGTAGGAGATACATCTCAGGGTGTATCTCGTGGTTTTGATTTACATTTCTCTGATGACTAATATCAGGAATTTTTTCATGTGCTCACTGTCCATTTGTATATCTTCATTGGAGATATGTCTATTCAGATCCTTTGCCTGTTTTAAAATTGGGTTGTCTTTTTATTATTGAGTCATAGGTGTTCTTTATATGTTCTGAATACAAGTCTCTTATCAGATATATGAGTTGCAAATCTTTTCTCCCATTCTGTGGGATGTCTTTTCACTTTCCTTATAGTGTCCTTTGAAGCACAGAAAATTTTAATTTTGATGAAGACCAATTTATTTTTTCTTTTGTTGCTTATGCTTTTGGTGTCATACCTAGGAATCTAATGCCAAATTTGGTGTCATGCAGATTTACCTCTAAGCTTTCTTCTAAGAGTTTTATAGATTTACAATTACACAATCTTACATTTAGGTCTTTAATACATTTTGAGTTAATTTTTTAATAGGTGTGAGGTAAGGGTCCAATTTCATTCTTTTACATGCAATTATCCAGTCATGCCAGCATCCTTTGTTGAAAAGATTATTCTTTCCCCATTGAAAGGGCTTGGGTTAAAATCAGTGGACCACAGACACATGAGTTTAATTTTGGACTCTCCGTTCTATTCCATTGATCTATATGGCTATCCCCATGTCAGTAACACACTGGCTTGATTACTCTCACTTTATAGTAAGTTTTGAAATAGGGAAGTTTTGAAACGTGAAAGGCTCCAACTTCATTCTTTTTCAGGACTGTTTTGGCTATTCTGGGTCCCTTGTAACCCCATATTAATTTTAGGATCAGCTAGTCAATTTGTACAAAGAGGCCAGCTGGGATTCCAATATAGATTGCATTGAATGTGAAGATCAAGTTGGGGAGTATCGCCAACTTGACAATATTAAGTCATCTGATCCATGAACATGAGATATTTTTCCATTTATTTAGATCTTCTTTAATTTCTTTCAACAATGTTTTGCAGTTTTCAGAGTATACATTTTGCATTTCTTTTGTTAAATTTATTCCTAAATATTTTATTCTTTTTGATGCAATTGTAAATGAAATTATTTCTTTCATTTCACTTTTGGATTGTTTATTGCAATTGTATAGAAATATAATTGATTTTTGTATATTGATCTTGTATCTTGCGATCTTGCTGAACTTGTTTATTAGTTCTAATAGTTTTTAGTTTATTCCTTAGGACTTTCTTTATAGATTGTGTGTTCTGTTTTTTTTTTTTTTTTTAAAGAAACAATCACAATAAAGAGGGAACTAGTTAATCTCAATGTACCATCTTCTAACAATTTTCTGGAGATGAGAAGATAACATCCTCTGACCCTGAGAGATATTCTGCAAAAAAAATTCAGAGAAGGGATGCATTCTGTTTTCTCAGTTGACTGTATAATTGGGCTGGGAAAAAAAATCATGTGTAACATTTTGCAATTAGAAATAGGTTATTCCATTTTAAATGGCCACCTAATGAACATAGTGCAGAGAAATTAAAAATCAGCTTTATAATAAAGTGAGAAAGCAAAATTTGAATTGATAAACACACTCTGGAAACTCTCTAAAAGAATAAATAGGACTTTATTTGCTACACTAGGCAAAAGATCAGGAAAATGTTATCTAGTTTATAAGATCAATGCAATGGAGTTTCTCTGCAAGAGGCAAATCCATTCATAGCCAGCACAAAACATTTCTCATTCAATAGGTCTTATATTCCCAAAGTGCCCTGTTCTCTTGTTTCTTGTTATTTCTCAGCAGTTTCTGAATGTACCATAATTTATCATCATGTTTCCCAGATGCAGTGTTTGATGGCTTGTAATAAAAGAACTAAAATGATACTATAGTAGACTAGGAGAACATATATCACCACAGCCTGGCCCAAATTCTTCCACATGAAAACTTAGGTTTTAACCACCCTCACAAGGAAGAACACGGCCCTCCTGTAAAAAGTAAACCCAGCCTTGGCCTGAGGCTATCTCAGTGCTGCCCCCTCGTGGCAGATGCTGAGAGAGGACATAGGTAGGTGTTAGCAGGAGCAACCAGACTCCTTTCCACCCTAATTGGGAAAGGTCCTAGGAGGCTGACCAGAATGCTGTGAAATACGGTAAGACCTTTTATCCTACCAAAAAGACATTGAGGACTAAGGAAGGAAGATGATTCACATGAATACACAGTTCTTTGTGTCCTTGAAGTACTCTGTGGCCCTGTCGTTGATGTGTATAAATATATCAATTATTTATTTTCATCAGAAGAGGATGTTGGAATTAATGAACCATGAACACTTATGGCAACGATTCCATTTCCTCAACCTCTATGTTCTAAAGCAAAACGTTTTCTCATTCAAGACTACTGAGGAATTTTATAAAATATTTATTTGAGAACCACACCGACATCTAAAGGGGCTAATGATGTGCTGACTGTAAACATCATGCTATTTCCTAAAACACTGATGTTCTAGGCAAATATTAATCCATAAGTCTGTTCATTATATATTATATATATATATTAATTATATATTCAGAAAATTCTCAACAAACCAGTGTTATCAAACTATGGAAAATATTCATTAGCCATAAATGTACCTAATTGTGATTTTTTTTAATCACTGAGGAAATAAGAAACATATATTTAAGAAACATTATTCCTACTTACAAAGCATAAAAATGAAATACGTGAAATGATAAATGTTTTTATCAGTTTGTTCACTTTGGAAATTAGACTGATCCCTTTCTCACTTTCATCTTTTTATCTTTAGCATGTTCCACTGCTCTGACCAGATATCAAGGGAATTTATTAAAATCCTAGAAAAAAAACACAAATAATTGGCTCCTCCTTATGGCAGGTTTGATCAATATTTTCTTTTGCAAAAGTATATTCTAATTCTGGGCTAACACCAAATGTTTCTTTGAGAAATGAATATTTTCACTATGTTGTGACCTACATAATCTTTAATAGTTGTAGTTAGGAATAAATACATGATCTGGGTATTCCTTATGATTGTGGTGGAAAGGCCAAACCATAATCATATAATTTCACATCTCAAACAAATTTCAATATGTATCCCGCTCCAACCCACTTTTATCACACATCTACCACCTGCAAAGTACTTAGTAGCATTTTATTTATTTTTAATATTTTAGATAGATAGATTTAATATTTTAAATAGATATCTCAAAAAAATTGAGATATAATTAACATATGACATCGTGTAAGTGTAAGGTGTACAACATGTTGACTTGACACATTTATATATTGCAATACGTTTACCACTGTAATGTCAGCTAACACCTCCATCACATCACATAGTTATCATTTCTTTTTTGTGGTGAGAACATTTAAGATCTAGTCTCTTAGCAACTTTGAATTACATAATACAGCATTGTTGATTATAATCATAATGCTGTGCATTAGATCTCCAGAACTTATTCTTCTTCTAACTGCAAGTTTGTGCCCTTTGACCAACATCTCCCCATTTCCCCCATCCCTCAGCCCCTGGTAACCACCATTCTACTCTCTGTTTCTACGAATTCAGTTTTGTTAGATTCCACATATAAGTGATATCATTTTTCTGTCTGACTTATCTCACTTAGCATAATGCCCTCAAGGTCCATCCATGTTGTTGCAAATGGCAGGATTTCCTTCTTTCTCATGGTTGAATAATATTCCATTGTGTATATATGTCTTGGCTATCATGAATAATGCTGCAATGAACACGGGAGTGCAGATATCTTTTCAATATCCTGTTGTCATTTCCTTTGGTTATATATTCTGAAGTGAGATTGCTGGATCATATGGTACTTCTATTTTTAAATTCATGAGGAATCTCCATACTGTTTACCATAGTGGCTGAACCAATTTACATTCCCACCAACAGTGCATAAGGATTCCCTTTTCTCCACATCCTCACCAACACTTGTTATTTCTTGTGTTTTTTTTTTTTTTTTTTGGATAATAGCTATCCTAACAGATGTAAAGTGATATCTCATTGTGTTTGATTCAGATTTCCCTGATGAGTAGTGATGTTGAGCATCTTTTCATGTACCTGTTGGCCATCTTGATGTCTTCCTTGGAAAAATGTCTCTTCAGTTCCTCTGCTCATTTTTAAATTGGATTGTTTGCTTTTTTGTTATTGAGTTGTATGAGTTCTTTATATATTTTGGATATTAACCCTTTATCAGATATATGGTTTGAAAATATTTTCCTCCATTCCATACGTTGCCTTCTCATTTTGTTGATTTTCTTTTGTTGTGCGAAGCTTTTAGTGGGATGTAGTTCCTCTTGTTGACTTTTGCTTTTGTTGCTTGTGTTTTTGGTGTCATATCCAAAAATTCATTGCCAAGACCAATGTCAAGGAGCTTTTCTCCTATGTTTTCTTCTAGGAGTTTTATAGTTTCAGGTCTTATGTTTAAGTCTTTAATCCATGTTGAGTTAATTTTCGTGAGTGGTGTAAGACAGGGGTCCAATTTCATTTTCTGCATGTGGTTATTCAGTTTTCTCAACACTGTTTATTTAAGAAACTATCCTTTCTCTATTGAGTATTCTTGGCCCCTTGTCAAATATTAGTTGACCATATATGTGCAGGTTTATTTCTATGCTCTCAATTCTGTTCCATTGGTCTACGTGTCTATTTTAATGCTAGTACCATACTGTTTTGATTACTATAGCTTTGTAATATAGTTTGAAATCAGGAAGTGTGATGCCTCCAGTTTTGTTCTTCTCTCTCAGGATCGCTTCGGCTATTCTGGGTCTTGTATTTCCACACAAATTCTAGGATTTTTCTATTTTTGTGAAAAACAGCATTGTAATTTTGATAGAGATTGCATTGAATCTATACATGGCTTTGGGTATATGGACATTTTAACAATATTAATTCTTCTGATCCATGAACACAGGATATCTTTCCACTTGTTTGTGACTTCTTCAATTTCTTTCATCAAAGTCTTGTGTTTTCATTCACCTCCTTGGTTAAATTTATTCCTAAGTATTTTATTGTATTTGATGCTATTGTAAATGGCACTGTTTCTTTCTTTCTCTTTTTTTCCGGATATTTCATTGTTAGTGTATGGAAACACAACTGATTTCTGTGTATTGATTTTATATCCTGCAACTTTACTGAATTCTTTGATTAGTTCTAATATTTTTAAGAGTTTGGATTAACTATTGGAGCATCATCATCTTCACTCATGAAGTCACACTGCTGAGAGATAATATTGTGAAAGGTAAGGGTTTTTTCCTTTTGAGTGTGGCCTCAATCACCAATGACAAGTCACAATGGGGTGCCTATAAAGTCCATAGGGAAGGCCCATTGGGCACGGTTGGATACAAAGTTTCTTTGCCTGAAACTCCCCCCTGCCTCTTATGTGCTCCAAACTCCCACGTCACCTGATATCATTAGCTACACTTGGCTGATTTTTGTCATAACTCTGCACAGGAGACTCCTTAGGATCCCGAACACTGCTGCCTCAGGGGCGGCGGCCAGGCGTGGGGCATATGCTCTGTGCCCTAGAATGGGCCCATTCAGGTGGACAGAAGGTCAGTTACCAAGAGACCTCATTCGTGCGGCTCCAAAGTAGATTCAAAGCAAACCTCAAAAAGTTGTATGATGATTCAGTTTTTGTTTCAGCTTCCAGGAAGGTCAAGGGGGAAACTTTGGGGATTTCACAGATTTAGAAACGCAGATCGTATGAGAAACGATAGTTTCTTATACAGAGGCTTTCCATGACAGCCTTGTCTTGAACCTATCTCAAAGGTAAGGAAAAAAATCTAAAAGCCTACTCACCCATGACTGATTTAAAGATGTTTACAGCTGTGCGCCATGGCCACATCTCAGGGTGAAAGAAAACCTGAATGTTACTAGCATCTTCTATTAATGGCTGATATTTATTTCCTGAGTGCTGGGTATCGTAGTAAAGGAGTAACATTTATTATCTTATTATTATCTTATTAAATCCTCCCAATAATCCATTGAGGTAGATACTGTTCCTCCTTACATATTATAGAGAGAGCTGAGGTTTGAAAATAATTAATTGCCCCAAATCACAGTCAGTGAATGGCAGATCTATAATTGAAATCTCGTCTCTGTCTCCAAAGACAGCGCCCTTAAGCATTTTGCTATAATTGTCCTTTTCTGGTGCCTCTGCCTTCCTTTAGCTCACCTTTTCTCACCTTTTATACCACTTTATGTCTCAATGTGGTATCACGTGATTTCATCTTTCTTGTACGAGGGATGGAATCCAAGTCCATCCGTCTGTCTGTCCGTCCTTCTCTCCCTCCCTTCCTTCTCTATTAACAAACTTTTACTAAACACTCTGCCAAGCTATTTTCCGAGTTCTGGGTCTCTAAAGCTCACACAATCCTTAAGAGCAGAGTGTATATTTTTTCACTGTGATATTCCTTATGCTTGCCAAGACTACAGGTGTAAATTAAAGAGTGAATACATGAATGATATTCAGAATAAAATCCTGCTCTCTAGGAACCTCGCATGCTTGGGGCGAAAGCAATGAATCTGGACATTCTAGCAAATGATACTTGCTGGTGAGAATAAACAAGTTATGGTGGACAATGGACATGTGTTGATGCATTTTGAGGAACAGCCTATGAAGCAGCTAGAGGCACCCACTGCTCTGTTGCATATTTAATTCTCCTCCCTTTCTTTGCACAACTGAACAGATTGAGGTGCAAAAACTTAAAATGAGAGGTTTAATTATGTATGCTGGGGTTACCATGTGTACTTCATGTTGGTTCATTTGTTTGTTGCTTAAAGGATTCCAGATACAGGAAAGTTGAATTTTTTTCTTCTTTCCAAAATTTCCTCTATATCAGCTACAAGTGACCCTCCTACTTTAAAAAATATGGAATTGCGTGGTGTTGCTTAAGGGTCTTCTGTTTTCCCACCTCAGACATTCAATGTTTTATTTAGGAGTGAGATGAATTTGGGGGGAATATTTAAAATACATTCAGATGTTTCTTGAATTGAAGGGAGAGTTTGAGAGACTGCTTTTGCTCTATTCATAAAGATGAGTATCAGAAGCCACATTTATCTCCACTGCTTGCAAGTGAGGGTGACTGCCTTCTAGGGCAAATGGAAAAATCACTGTGGCTGAAGAACACAAACATGGCTCTCCGTAGTTAAGATCTAGCTTACGGTTTTGCTGCTTATTGCAAAATGCAATCTTTGGAAACAACAGCAAGAAACAAAGAAGCCCTAAATAGCAATAGCAGCCATAAAAGAAGACCTTTTCCCTGTCCCTAGTAACACCCTCATGGGAGTACTTTTACTTGAGGCTATCACGTACGAGTTGTGGAATCAAGCTTCCTGCAAGTGTGAGCTCTGAGAGACCTGAGAAATTTTACAACCTTTTAACTACTTACTCAATAGTCTACAAAGCAGACCTATTCTTAGTTCATATAAACCCAACAAATTCTCAGCTGCACAGGCATCTTCACAGGACCTTTGGAAATAATAGACCATGACTCTTTTCCATGACCATCGATACTCATTGTCCATGCTAGTCTTAAGCATGTAAGAACACGGGGTTCTTGATGCCTGCTATGGCTATATACATAAAATAATTGGCAAAGAATTGAGAGTCCACAAATAAACTCTTATTTTATGGTCAGTTTATTTTTGACAAGGGTGTCAAGGCAACTGAACGGGGTTAACAATAATCTTTTCAACAAACAGTGCTGGGACAACTGGCTATCCACATGCAGGAGATGAAGTTGGACCCCTATGTCACATCAAACACACAATTAATTCAAACTGGATCTCAAACCTAAATGTAAGAGCTAAAACTGTAAAACTCTTAGCAAAAAACATAAGAGCAAATCTTCATGATGTTGAATTAGGTGATGGTTTCTTAAATATGACATCAAAAACACAAATGATGAAAGAAAACAATCTATAAGTTAGCATCATAAAAAATAAAAACTATATCTCATTTGGTTAATGCAAATAAAAACCACCAGGAGATACTACTTTGCATCCACTAGGATGGCTAGAATAAAAAAAGACAGATGATAACAAGTGTTGACAAGGACATGGATAAATTTGAACCCTCATACATTGCTGGTGGGATTGCAAAATGGTGCAGCCTCTTTGGAAAACTGTTAGGCAGTTCCTCAAGAGGTTAAATCCCAGATTACCATATGATCCAGCAATTCCAGCCCTGGGTTATACCTAGGAAAAATGAAAACATGTGTGCACACAAAAATTTGTAATCTAATGTTTATTATTCATTATTTTTAATAGCCAAAAAAAGGAAAGACCCAAATGTCAATCAACTGATGAATGGATAAAAAAAAATGTGGTATATCCATACAAAGGAATATTATTCGACAACAAAGAGGAAAGAAGTTCTGATAGTGAAAGAAGTGAAAGAAGCCAGTCACAGAGGGCCAAATACTAAATAATTTCATTTATATGAAATGTCCAGAATAAGTAATCCACAGAGATAGAAAGTAGGTTAGTGGTTCCCAGGGACTGGGGGGAGAGGAGACGGAGGAGTATTGAGTATGAGGTTTCTTTCAGGAGTGATGAAAATATTCTAAAATTAGATTGTGGTGATGATTGCACAGTTCTGTGAATATGCTAAAAACCAATGAACTGTATACTTTAAAAGGGTGAATTATATATGAATAAAACTGTTATTAAAAATCTAATCAGATCAAGAAACATTTATTGAACATTCACTTTATTGTCTGTTTTTTCCAAGCATATTGGGAGCTCCAAGTTAGGGTTCTACTGCATCCAAGGCACCTAGCTGAGAGCTCAGAAATAAAAATTTTGTCACCCAAGAATTTTTTGACAGCCAAAATGAAAGCTTCTAAGAATGTCAGCTAGGCAAGGAATCAGAAAGTCCATCCACCTATCTATTCCTACTGAAAAAGTGATTTATATATATATTCCAGTCAAACGAGATAAAGAAAATTTAACACAAAAAGAAGAAAGTTGGGGCAAAAAACGACAGAGGCGTCTTTCCTTATCTGATTTAAATCCAAAGTTAGAAATCCAATTGTGGATTACATTTTCTTGTGGGTTCTTTGGTTTAGGGGTAGGTTGCCCTTAAATTCTTCCTCAGTTTTTCCACTTAAGATTTTTATTCCATTCACAGGACTAGATCTTTTATTTATTTTTTTAAATGTATGCTTTAGAGGAAATCTCTTGCCATGTTTGATGACCATTTAAATCAATTACTGACGCTGTTCTGTTCCAACATTACTAAAAATGACTAATTTTTTTTATATGGTTGGGACACTGTGCTAAAAGAACTGCTAAACAAAAATATTTTCACTTTCCACAAAGAGAAGTCTGCATAATAGAGAGTCTTATTGTTAAAAATATGCATGATAAATTATTGTATTTTTAAAACTTATATTGGATGACATGAGAATTGAGATTTTTATTTGGAAAGACTTGTTTTATTTGCTGCCAACCTCTCTATATAATCCTCCACTTTCCTACTTGTGAATATCTTTTAATTATGCTTAAATTGATACATATGGCGTGATCTCATCTGTGTAAAAATAATGTACATAGAAAAAAGACCTTAAGAAAGCATTCCAAAATTGTTACAATGCTTACGCTATCTCAAGCTTATAAAATTCCTGGAGATTTTTATTTTATTCTTCTACTTTTCTATATTTCTAAATTAACCATAATAACCATATATTAATTTTAAATTATAATATTTTAAAATTTGCCACTGATACAAGCACTTAGATAACAAAACTCCTTAAAAAGTTTCTAAATGTTTTTTAGTAAGTGAGTTAACAATAAAGTAAGGGAAATACACAGAGGTTGAAAATGAAGCCAGAGTACAAATCTAGCATGGTGAGTGGGCACTGAGACGGCTGCTGCCCTAAGGGTAACTGCTGATCCTTTCAGCTAGAGCCTTGGATTTCAACAGCCATGTGGAGGGACAGGAGGCACAGCCTTGAGCCTGAGCAAGGAAGGGAGACCCTGGAAGGCTAACTCTCAAGGAAAGAGTGAACTAGAAAAAGAAAATCTACCCAGCACAGGGAAAGTACAAGAAAACGTGTCCATTCTGTCCTTGGCTCTAGGTGAAGGGGGTAAAAAAATCTTCCTTGAGAATTCATAAAAATCATGTAGATTTGTGGTTTACAGTCACACTATTGGCATGTATGCAGAATGTCAGGCTTATTTCAGAGCACTAATTCTTAGTTGGTACGGCCCTCAGGAGCTTGGCAGAAGCAAATGCAAGCTTTCTTTGGAGGAATGCATTTTCAACATAGGTCACTAAGGATTTCCACAGACATAATCCAGACGAACATGAAGTCATGATAAACATACACATCCACACAAACAAAACACATAAATAAATAAGCTCCCTCGAATAAAATCAGCAGAAAAACAAAAACATACTTAGATCTCCAAGATTCAAGATATTGAAGTTATCAGATACAGAAATAAAAAGTATGTAATAAAGAAGACACTATGAAAAAAGACCAGGACAATTTGGGGAAAAAAAAAATCTAGAAATAACTTGGGAAAAAAATACTTGGTGGATAAGTTAAATAACAGATGAGACACAGCTGAATAGAGAATTGACAAACTGAAATATCAGAAGAAATTACCCAGAATGCACCATAGTGAGGCAAATAATTAAAACATTATGAAGAGATAGAATAAAGAAACAATACACAGTCATGCACCACATAATGACACTGCAGTTGTTGGACTGCATATATGACATTGGTCTCATAAGATTAGTACCATATAGCTTAGGTGTGTAGTAGGCTATACCATCTAGGTTTGTGTAAGTACACTCTATGATGTTCATACAATGACAAAATTGCCTAGTGATGCATTTCTCAGAATGTATCCCCATTGTCAAGCAACGCATAGAGAGATAACGGTTTAGATTACCTAAAATGCAATGACAATTAGCCTGATGGCAGACAGCTCAATATCAACAATGATAGGGAAGAAACACAGGAATTAGGTCTTCAAAATATTGAGAGAAAAAATAATTGATGATCTGGAATTGTATTCTCTTTCAAGAATGTGGAGAAAATAAAGATATCAACAGAACTTCATCAGCAGAACTTTTAAAAAATTTATCTCAGGAAGAAGGATAATGGAAAACTATTTTGCAAGGAGGAATGATGAGCAAAGAAATTGGCACTATGCTGTGAAATCTATATAAACATTGACTATACGAAACAACAAAAATAACAAAGCTAATATCTTAATTTTTTAGTCTTAAACAAAGAGAACTAAAAAACTTCAATACAGGCATACCTCATTTTGTTGCATTTTTCTTATTGTGCTTTGCAGATATTGCGCAGAGGGCAAGACCCTCCACCAGCAAAAAGATTACGATTTGCTGAAGGCTTGGATGATGGTTAGCATTTTAGCAATAAAATATTTTTTAATTAAGGCATGCACATTGTTTTTTAGACATAATGCTCTAGCACACATAATAGACTATGGTATAGTGTAAACATAACTTTTATATGCACTGGGAAACCAAACAATTCATATGACTTGCTTTATTGCATTATTCACTTTATTGTGGTGGTCTGGAACCAAACTTGCAAAGTCTCTAAGGTATGTCTGTACAACAGCATGTAAGATTAGTGTTTGGGTTGACCAGAGTTAGTGTTCTAAGGTCCTTGAATTATCTGGAAGTCGGATAAAGAAACTGATTAATTTAAGACTATGGTAAATATGTATGTTAAAATTTCAAGAATGATATTAAAAGAATAGAAATCAAGAGTTTAATTTCTGAACTCACACAGGTTAAAAAATGAAATAAGGGGGACAAAAAACACCCCCCATATTCCATCAATCCAGAGGAAGGGGGAAAAGGACAGGGGGAAAAAAACATAAAAAGGAGACAAATGCAAAGCCCATGTTTAAATGAGATTAAAAAAAAAGAAAAGCAACCCTCCAACATATTGGTAATATATAGCAAAAATCACAATAAATGTAAACCAACTAGACTTAACTCTTAAAAGACAATGATTGTAGTTTAGACTAAAAATAAAGTCCAAATATGCTATTCATATAGGACATACACAATGTTACTCAATATCAGAAGAATGAGGCCTTGGTCTGGGCCCTATACTGCAGAGTCTTGCTACTCAAAATGTGGAACATGGACCAATAGCAGTGGCATCATGGGATGCCTGTTAGAAAGGCAGCTTCTCAGACCCCAACTCAGACCCTAAGATTCAGAATTTGCATTTTCATAAGATCTTTAGGTGATTCATATGCACATTAATGTTTGAGAAGCACTGCTTAAAGGGCACAGCATATCACAAACTAACACACAAATTATATTAAAGACCATATTGGCACCTCTGCCATTCTGTCCCAGCATTATCCATAACCGTAAACATTCACTCTTGACTAACACCATTTGAGCCCCAGAAAAAGTGCTTCTCCACATTTCTTGCCCCCAATCCTTGAAACAAAAGGCCACCGTGTTCAAATGTCATAAAGATTTGTGAATTGTACTGTTGCTAAGACGCAGCTGGGCACTGCTTCAGAGTGTGCATGGGGGGAGGAGAGTAGAATAAGAATTTGAGATTGTGATAAAATAGAACATATGAAAAGGAATCTCAGGGTGGGGGGAATCTGAAAAAATAAGTAGAAAATCTTCAAAGAAGTAGTCTGCTTACATTTCAAAAAACTGGAAATAATGCAAGTGGGCATACTTCTGTTAAGCATTACCCACATAAAACTCTCAAGCATGATAGTCAACATTTTTATTGAATGACTATTTAATTATTGAGCAAACAATAAAATGACCAAGAGAATTATTCTGATCAAATCCGTAATTGCAATAGGTCAGATGAAACCTTTAAAACTTGAAAATCACTTCTAAATGAAGACATAATTACTGATTAAAGCAATTAGGATGTATGTGGGCCTCCATTTGTACTCTTGCCTCAGGCTCTGCAAATATTAGGGGCAGGTCTGGACATACATAAAATGTGTACACAGCAAGACTGAAAATTACAGGATGGAAAAAGATACAAAAGGCAAATGCCAACCAAAGGCAATCTTAATGCCTATTTTAATAGGAGAAAAATGAAAACAAAACAGACTTAAAATCACATGTACTTTTTAAAAAAACACATAACATGCTCACATTTAGGTTTAAAAAAATAAAGAATGCAATGCAAAAAATTGGCAGAAATAAACCAAAATTGTATCTTACCTACACCAAAGTGGTAGGTTTTACAAACATTTCCCCTCTCCTGTTTTTCAAAATGATTACGTTATTTTTAGACAAAGAAATATAATTAGTGCAATTAATGGCTTCTCTTCTCCTCTTTATTTTTTTTACTTTTATTTATATTTTTTTGCATGGAGGTGGGAACAGTTACTGGTAGGGTGGCCTGCACAGGTGTGAGGCCATGGGAGCTGGAGACTCAGGTGCTATTATGTGAATGGAAAAGGAGGGGAAAAGGAGGGAGGTATTTCGAAAAATGAACGAGACTGCCAGTGTTCATTGCACCATTATTCCCAAAGGCCAAAAGGTGAAAACAACCCAAGTGCCCATCAAAAGATAAGTGGATAAACAAAACGTGGTGTGTCTATACAGTGAAATATTATTCAGCCATAAAAAGGAACAAAGTTCTGATACATGCTACAACACAGGTAAGCCTTGAAAACATTATGCTAAATGAAATGTCAGACACAAAAACAAATATTGAATAACTCCACTTTATGAAATATCTAGAATAGGCAAATTCATTGAAACATTTTGGAAATAGTGATGATGGTTGACATCACTGTGAATGTAGTTAATGCCACTGAATTGTACACTTAAGAATGTTTAAAATGTCCAATTTTATGCTATATATGTGTCATCATAATAAAAACATTTAAAAAAGTGGATGGGAAGAATTCAGTGTTGCTTCAATCTAGGGGATAAGAGAGAAGCTCAGGCAACAAAACAAAGAACTGATAGAGAGCTTGCTGGCAAAGTTCTCACGTTCCCTTTACTTGGAAGCCACCAACCAAGATGTATAAAATGTATCTCCTGCCAGTTGGCCGTCAAGGGAGAAGCAGGCCCCGATGTCTCTAATGACTGAATTATTCTACCCGTGGACTGGAAGAATAACAGGGAGTTCTGAGATTGTGCCCAAGTCAAGAAATAACATTTAGCACATATTTGAAAAATGTAAAAAATAAAGAGTAGCTCAGAGATATCATCGAGTTCAAAAAAAAAGGCAAGAAGAACAGTCATAGAATGCAATAAGTTGGGTTAGAATAAGATAAAGGAATTAAAATGTTTTATGAAACCAGAAGATGAAAATGAAATACAGAAAAGGTTGTTAATTAAGAAGAAGGTGATAATTATAATTGTTTGTGCTGTAAAATTTCTTTTTAGGAGAGACACTTATGTCAAAGTAAACCTATATTAGATATACACAGGGAAGTAAATCACAGAGTGGAAGCCTAGAAAATAAAAGCAAACGTGAAGCATGTGTCTGGAAAGGGACCTGAAAGGTAGGGATGGGAGCATCCCCACTATTGAAAAGTGCTGGGGGTGGGGGGAGCTGTAAGCAACAGAGAGAGAAAGGTGTTTTTAAGTTAGTAGAAGATGTATGCATTAGTAAGTGAATTTAACATAAATATCAAGACTTACTTCCTATTCCAACTATTCCAAATCTAATTGGAATGTATTTTGCTATTTTGAATATTTAAGCTATTAAACAAGATAAACATTTAGAACTAGGATCTAACGGTATAGCTCATGTACCCCTTTATACCACTGATCACATCATATTGATCAAACAATATACACACAGACCCCACATACTCAACATATATGAATAAAAAATGGGAAGGAAGTACATTAAAATGTCACATATACACACATCTAATGTGTATGAAAAAATCTGTAAGGAAATACATTAAATTATTAACAATAATTATTTCTTGGCAGTAGATTTATGAATAACTGTTATTTTCTTCTTTTTACCTTTTGCCATTTTGAGAAGACCATGAGTATACAGTCATGCGTCACTTAAAAGATGGGGGTACATTCTGAGCAACATGTCATTAGGCGATTTCATCATTGTGTGAACATCATAGAGTGTACTTACACAAACCTAGATGGTACAGCCTACTACACACCTAGGCTATATGGTACTAATCTTATGGGACCACCATCGTATATGTGGTCTGTCCTTGACGGAAATGTTGTCATGTGGCACATGACTGTATATGCATTTACAACTGGGTAGGGGGTTAAGTTTGTTTTTCAGAGCTAGCACTCTGGCTCTCTTATCTCTTCTTTCTTTTTTAACATGCTATAGTGGGAATGATGCCGAGGAAGCTTTTCCCAGATAGAAGGCATTCTATGCTGTCAAATATGATCTATGGGCACAGATTGCATGAAATACTACTGAGTTTTGGTGTTCACAGGTTGGCAGAATACCCTGGAAGATACATAAAGTAAGGTCTGGCCCCTTTCCATCCTTCAAACCTTCTAAAGGCTGAGACACCATCAGCATGCTCTGTGGGCCCATTAAGAATGGCCCTTTACTTGGCAGACCAGTCAATACTGCGATTCACAACTCCCTCGAGGACCTGAGCCTGCTCATCTTAGAGGGGTGCTATGGGGCTCATTCCAGAAAAAACCCTAGTTGCTACTCTTCCCCAACTCTTGTGAGTCCTAGTCAGAGGAACTTATTTTTGATTGATTCCTTTGTCCATTGATGTTCTGTTCTGTTCTGAAACAGAACATCAAATCACATTCAAATGTAATAAGGTCAAAAAACTGTGACCCCTTCATAGACACTGCAGAGCCCATGAAAAGCTACCCTTACTTGCCTTTCTAGAACCCAGTCAGCATTTCATGTCTGAATGGCCAGAAAGAGAGCACCTCTGATAACAGGGAAGAAACAACTAGTGTTATTTCTCACTCTGGTCCTTATTCTTGGTCCTGGGTCCAATTAATTCATCTTTACACTTCACTACTGCAGGCTCATTCAGTTGGAATGCCCTGTTCTCTATGACAGCTTTCTCTGACTTTTATCTGAACCTTGGATTAAAAACCTATAACATTTCAAACTGAGCCAAAAAACCACAGAGTTGTTAATAAGAGTAACAGGCATAATTCTTCAGGGGATTAGTGCTGGCTAGAGCATCAAGGCAAAGCTGTATTCAGGCACTGGTAGTGGGGAACACACAAATTCCTACAATCCCCCTTCCCTTTTCCATGTTCTGGAATACAAGCAGAATGACATCACTTCCTGCACTTTGATTGAAAAACTTGAAACAAGTGGAATAAAAATGAAACGAACTAGCTTTGTGATTTGCAGTACAGAGTGGATGCAGACACCACTTCAGGTAACGCCAGGCAACTTGGAAATACCTGACAGCAGCCTGGCAGGTGCGACATTGCCAAGTAACTCCGAATATGGGCCCTGTAAAACCAGAGTTCATTCAGATATATAATTTTTTGCTCCCAAGCAAATGCTTTTGAATGAATTAGGAATCAGACTCCTTCTTGACAAATTTTACATTACTTTAATGGCCAATTTCCTTCTGATGCAAGGAAAATAGAAACTTGACTTTTCTTAGAAGTTCGTAACAAACTTAAGTGATTTAAAAGAACGATAATTGCTCTCTCTTTAACTCTGTGGGAAATGAAAGGAAAGGAAACCACTCTCCACCCCATACTTCCAACAAATCTGTACCTGGTAAGATTTATTATGCAACAAAGTCTCCCTTGACAAGGTTATTCTAGAATAAAGTCTCCCCCAGTAGAAGTGTTACATAATAAAGTCTCTTTGAGCACATTTATTCCACACCCCACTGGCGCTGCTGCAGGTGGAGGGTTTAATTCCTGTCATTGCCAGTATGCACTATGGAGCCTCCACAAAGAGCCTGCTTCAGCCTTAACCATAACGCCATTGATTGGCTCGAGTCACTATGTGGTATTAAGATGCACAGCAAGGTTCAAAATTAGACAAAGTTGGAGCGCCATCTGGGATCATCCTCAAACTCTCTTCACTAACTATTGAGAGGCAATCTTGAACCACAAACCTTCTGCTGTTGGAGAGGCTGCATTCAGACTATCTGCACTAACGCAGTGGGGTGGGCGATTGCAGAAATTTAGGGCAGGCAGAAACCTTAGGTCTCTTCATCCTCTGGCCACCAGTGTCACGCAGCCAGATCACATCAACAGTCTGCTAACTGGTCCCTCTTCCTATAACCTAGGACTGCTCTAACTTTGCCACATCGAAGCCATGGTGATCCACGGAAATATACGTTTGATGGAGTTACTCCTCTAATTTACTCTTTAAAGACTTCCTCAAAATTTTTAGGATAAAATTGAATCTCTGTAGCTTGTAAATATTTTTACCCAAATCTGCACTGTCATTTCATGTCTGTTTATCTGCCTCTCTCAGTAGACGTAAGTCATGGAGTCAGGGATCACAGCTTATTCACTGTTGCCTCCTGGGTCCTGAGCCCAATGCCAAGTAAATGGTGTGTACACAATATCTATGTAACATACACGCTAACAATATTAGTTGATAAATGAGGGAATGAATGAATTTAGTTGGACATACTCTTCTACAGACTAGCTCAGGCCTAGAAATCGATTTGCCAAAGAGCTCACAACAAGGACAAAGCTTGGGCGTGTCCCCCTGCCTCCATGATACCATACTGTCCTCAAATATGGGCATGCCTGTGTCACAACATCTGGTCTACTACTCTGGAAAGGTGAGCAAATGCCACTCTATATTTAAAGGGGAACCAGAGTAAAGATGTGAATGCCATTTATGTATAGTCCTTCTTATCATTTCTGTCCCTTACTTATCATTTCTGTCACTCCTATGATTAGTAAGCTATTAGCCAGACTTGTTCCAATCTCTTCCCATTACATCTAATTACAACAGGACTCTGTTCATCCAACATTCAACAAAGATTTATTGAATTTCAACATGCATGAGTCGTAGGTTCTGAAGATACCAGAATGGATAAGTTATGTTCCTGGCCTCAAGAAGGTACAGTCTAGTCAGGGAGACAAACATGCAGACGAATAATCGCAATATTGTGTGATTAGAGGCATGTAGAAAATGCAGAGAATATTTCATCACTTTCCAAGGTATAGTAATTATAATATATATTTCCTCCACCGTGATTTTCCTGTGGGGAGGGACTAGGTCCTTCTCTCATTTCCTCCCCTGTGTCTAACACAGCGTAGGTACTCAGCCAGTATGTGACTGATTGATGATACACGGCTGGCCTAAGAGCATGCGAGATCTACTCTGCACAGAGGTTGTACCTGCGAAACCTTTAGAAAGGAAATGCTCGAGCTGGATCTTAATGAATGATTAGTTCTCTACCTGGTAGATAAAAGGAGAAAGGGTATTACTCGATGGAGGAAAAGCAGGTAAGTGTGGCAGAGCAAGCTGTGTTCCCAGAGTGTGTGGAGCCTGGGCTGATGGGAGCTGTGGGAGGTGAGCTTGGAGAAGTAGGCCAGACAGACCCTGTTGGGCCTTGCAAGCCTTCCTAAGGAGTCTGAACTTGATCCTCCAGGCATTGGGAAGCCATTGGAGGCACGCAAGGATCATGAGCAGATCTGTAAATTAGAAACGCAATAATGCAGTTCAGTCAGTGGAGAGGTCCCTTATGTGCAATTAATTTCCAGAATACGCTTTCTTATAAAAAATGGCTTAACAATGCATTTCAGTCTGCCAGAGTATCCTTAGTCTCTGTGAGGTTCCCAGGAAGACTACGGACACCTCCTTAGCCATTAAAAGAGAATTTAATAGAGAAGTTTCCCTTTCACACTGAGCTACAATTGTCAAGGTTAATTTTCCCTGCCATGGGTAAAATGGTTTTTTCTGCCTAAAGTAATTCTATCCTAGGGTAAGTATTACACCTCAGAATTTAGGAAGAGTCAATGGTTACTTGCAGAATGGCAGTTCTTCAAACACTTGCTTAACTGAGTCTGCCAATGATGTTTTCTTCCCCACTGTGGAGAAGGTAATTCAGCTAAATGAGTAGTGTGGTCGTGACATTTTCTGCAAATAATTAAACACGACACTCCTTTTGGCTTGGTTTACTTTTTAAAGGCAAAATCCACTCTGATTTGCAAATTGTTCCAATCACATCGGTACCATGCATTTTATGTAGCCCTGAGAGTACCCATTGCTAAGTCAACGGTTGGTGGAAGCTCTCTGTAACTATCCAGAGGCATATTCTCATATTCATCTCAGAATAATAAGATGTTTAAATATTTATTTCTTTCCAATAACTGGGTAGGCTTAGGCTCTTCATTTTAATAAATTCTGTTCAAATAACGTTGAATCACTGCTTAGAATATATTGGCACTGAACTCCCTTATGGTAATGATATTCACATCAGAGATCCACATTTTAGCCCCAGCTCTGCCACTAACCTGTGACTTCGGGCAAATCACACGACCACTCGTGAATTCCTTTTGATAATTTTTAAGTTTTGCTTCTAGCTCTAAAATTCTGAGTATGTTTTAAGAGATCCGATTAGTACAAGAACATAGAAATGAAATAGTTACAGAACTGCAAATTGAGGCAGGAGAAACTGACATGTATGACGTGTAGCTTTTCCTTTTCAGTGACTCCAAATGATCAGAAAATCTTGAGGCAGGCTTATTTTAGAAAAAATTTAAAATCTTTATATAGATATACTCATTTATTCAACAAATATTTATTGAATACCCATTATATACCATACATTATGTCAAAGGCTGAGAATACAATGACAAAAAAGAGAAAAAAAATCCCCAGTCTCCAGGAGCTACTTGTCAAGCAGGGAAGGCAGACAATTTTAGACAAGAAATAACAATAAACCAGAATAAGTATTATCATGGGGTCCTGACTATGAAGACAACACATAGAGCTCAGATCTAACCTGGGCTACAAGTTAAGGAAGGCTTCCCTGTGGATATGCTGCCTAAACTGAGAATAGGCATGCCCATGACTTTTATTTGGGAAACCATACTGAACAAAGCATGCAATAAAAATATTTATATGGCTCAGGCCCAGACTGAGAGTTTATGACTAAAAAAGCTTGTAAAGAAGAATCTGAGTACATCTCATAAATGCCCTCACCCCCAAGTTTTTATCAATCATTTGATCATAAATTTACTGACACCCAAAGGAATTCTCTTGAATCAGGTTCACAGGGTATAGGTAATAAAACTATTATTTAAGAATAAATCGTTCTTTGTCTTTCTATACTTAAGATCCTTCATAGCTGCTCAGAGTATATAATAGGTGTATAGAAGGTTTCAGAATGATTTGTTGATTAATGGTGGGTTTTAAGTTTTCAAAGTCTTTCCTCATCTTTAATCTCCCTATATCCCAGCATTCACAGGACAGGAATTGTATTGCGCTGCCACTTGACCCTGGAGATTATGGAAAGTCTGCTCTATAACAGATGTCATGTTTCCAGGACAGATCTGATTGCAAATATTCTGTCTTATGGCCAACACAATTATATTCAAATTCATCATACCACAAGTTATGAGATTTGGTTTGGAAAATATGGTCACTGTATGTTACAGAGACAGTTGGACAGGGTAACAGGATTAGTGCCCTTCAACAGTCAGAGGTCAAATATTTTGAATTTAAAATCAACCCACTTTGAAGTTGCTTTGATAGCCAAGTTGTTCACTAATTATTCTTTGGATGTCATATATATAATATACATACAAACACACACATATATATTAAAATGAGCTAATAAGTAACGGAATTTTAGTTTGAAAATTTTGTGACTTCTAAGGTAAAAATAGTATTTAACTTATTTTATAGATGGGAAAGGTCACAGAAATTGCCTCCTTTGTAGCGTCAGTGTCTTGATTTATTGTTTCCTAGTTTCATATTATTATTCAGCACTTGCTTTATTACTTAACGTTTCTTGCTTCTTGTCTTTTCTCTCCAATTAGACCAAAGGTGCTTCGAGAGTAGCAACTCTGTTCTTCCTTCAGAATACCCAATTTTGCAACTATTAGGCCTTTAATGAATATTTACTCAGGGCTACAAGTAGCTCAAAAACCCAGAAACCAACTAGCTACAGAACTACACCTTGGTGATGATTAAAAATGTTTCAAATGGTGATTCTCAAACTTTAATATGCCCAAGAATCATAAGGGAAGCCTGTTAAAATGTGGATTCCTAAATGTCATTCCCAAGAGTCTTATGTTTGCAATCATTTCTTCCTCTTCCCTCCCATGATTATTATTAGGAGTAGTAGGAAACCACATGTAGGAAAGATGATACACAGCAGGGCCCTGTGACTGTACTGATGTTTCTTGTAGAGACAGGACTTGACATAAGGAGAGGCTCTGTGTCCCCCCACCCCCCGCCATCGCCATATACATCCTGCTTTCTTCTTTCCTTCAATAAACACTTATCGTGTGTCCACTAAGAGTCAAGTTCTGTTCTAGGGCCTGGAGTTAAACTGGTCAACAAGATGTACAAATACTTCATTATCACAGTGCTTAGATTCTACCTGAGAGGAGGGCAGACAATAGACAAGTAACCTTTAAGATTATTTCAGATATTGTTAAATATTATAAGGAAAATAAAACAGGCTGATATGGTAGAGAATGACTGTTGAGGAGAGGGCTCTTTAAAGAGTGTGGTCCACAAGAAGATGACGTGTGATCTGAGGACTGAATGACCAGAAGGAATCAACCATGCAAAAGATCTTGGGCGAGAGCTTTCTAGGAGGAGGGAAGAGCTAGTGCAAGGGTCCTGAGGCAGAATGAGTGATCAACGATCAGCAAGGAGGCCGGAATGGCTGGAACTTGAGAGAGAGGCAGGTCAGACTCACGTACTAGGTGTGGTCTGGGCTTTGTCATGGAGGTCTCTTGGGACTAGTCCTGTGGGAAACTGGAAAAATAGTCCTGGCTTTCAGAATTAAGGAAGGTTAAGTATTTAACAAATGTTGTGTGAACACTTCTCCTATTAAAGGCAACCACATTATTGCAGCTCCTCACCCATGAAAAAGGGTTCATGTCATGATTCCTTTTGGTTGATGCTTTGTGCTAACAGGGTTTCATCCTCACTGGCAGATCACATCCTGTAACACTTAGCACTGAAAATCAGCTCACTTTGAATTTCTTTGAGATCCAAATTATTAATCATTCAGGAGATGCATCAAATATTATAAAATAGGGTCTAATAAATGGTGTTAACTTGTATTTGAGAATTTATATGCTTCTCTAAAGGAAAAATACTTATGCTGTAATTTCCGGATAAGTTATATGGCATGCACCTTTTTTTCTGGTTTTGAATTATTTTCCAGCTCTTACATTGACTCCAACTGGACATCTACCAATTAACAGTAATAGTACTATTACCTCTAAGCAGTTTTGTTTTGTCTGAATGACTGAGTGCTTACAGAAGGAAAGAACCAAGGACAAGCATGTTACTGGGATGTGCAAACTCCATTCCTAAAGGCTACTAGTGAAGCGAGGAGATGGCAGCTCCGCTTCAGACCCCAATGATCACTGTTCTTTCATAAGCCATCTCAGAAAAGGGCAGCCCGGGTGACAAGTGGGCTTTCTGTGATAAGGGCTCCTGTCCACTGGAAATGGGAATTGGCTCACAGTTTCATTTCACAGGGTCTGCCAGATGGTAAATGACTTTATCTACGCAAAGAGAATGGTGCTCCACGCCCGCTTCCTCTCTGCTGGGAGATGCGGAGCTTTCCTCCGAGGGCTCCTTGATTTGGCGTATGTGTATTTCAGTTTGGTTATAGATTATGCTGCACTTCTAAATACAGAAGTTTCCCAAAGCCATGGAAATTGGCTTCTTTGCTTGCATTTGGCCGATCTGGCTAGAAATCAATGACTTCCAAAAACAGGGATCAGGAAAGCAATGGCACAACACAGATACAGTAGCTGCAGTGACAGTCATGTAACAAGATGGAAACGAACTGGAGAAACATTTGTGGGGAAAGGTCTGGGGAAAGGGATTGGGAATGAAGAGAAAGAATCTGTCTAACAGAAAATGAAATGCCTTCATTATCACAAGAAACTCCAAGTAGCCTTCACTTAGTTATACTGGAATTACGATTTCAGCTCACGTCATTTGTGAAAGAGGAAGTAGGGACTCTGACCACAGAAAGTGATATTTTAAGCTTCAACACATATTGCTCATCTCTGACTTGACTTGCAGCACGTCTTTCAACAAAAGCACATAGTGATTTAATCTCAACAGTAATTCAGTCTGCAGCCATTTGAGACAAGACTATCATTGCAGACAGGCTGTAATTTGAGAAAATCAGGTGGTAGGGATTAGGACCACCTGTTGAATTTAATCTTGGAGTTATAATGTAAATGCCGTCATGTAACTGAACATAAACACTACATATTTATCAGACTTTGGGACCTCCAGCCACGGAGATGTGAACATTTTCCTAAATGGTTATCTGTAACTCTCTCCAGATTCTGTAAATCAATGGCATATAAAAAGTCCACTGGAATTCTGATTCAGTATGCACCAGCATATGGCTTAGTGGTCATCACATTCAGCACATCCTATAATTTTTCTAAGGCCTGATGTGAGCGTGAAAAAAAATAAGCAACCAGAGTATCATCCAGCAGCATAATAAGAATAGAAAAGCTTTCATTTCGTATCCTCCGCCATCTTAATTGGAAAAAAAATTCCTAGCAATATTCTAACAAATGATTTCCATCTCTGGCTAAGCAAGACTGTAGGAAGATCCCAAACAAGCCTAATCAAACAGCAACTTTTGAAGAAGACATAAACATTTTACACAGGCACCTTCAGATGGCCATCAGAAATGGAACTCTGCCCAGCTAAATAGTAGCAGGAAAGATATTCTGAGCAGAAGTTTACATTTGGTTCAGTGGGACAATTGGGATAACGCCTAGAGAGACCACATAGATTTTAAGATTTGCATTTGGTCCTTTGCTTGGGTTGGGTAAACACTGTCAAACCCTTTGGGTGTGGAATTTTGTGAGATGTTGGTTTTCTATGAAAGAGTTTCATTAGAATTAATTATCTGCAAAGACCTTCCTGGTCACATTTATAATTCTCTGCTAAGAATTCCAAAGACATTGAGACATAGTTCTCATTCACATAACATTTCACAGTTTATAAAACCCTTTTACTACAGATTATCTCAATTTCTCATACAGAGTTTCAACATTCCTTCCAAAAAAGAGCTGTTCATTTTAATGAAATGAGGCTCTGAAACATTGAAAATGGAATCCAATATATTTGTGTGAATAAACAGTGTTTTGAAAACAAACATGAGGGCATCATTTCCCCTTAGGCTATCAATATTCTTAGCTGGCGTCTGTTCAGCACGAGAACACAGGACGGAAAGTATTAGGAATATCTTCCCAAAGGCAGATCAAAGCTTTCAGGAAATTTACCTTTCGACACCCCTATTAATCAAAGCTTCACAAGTGCTAGATAGCCATTTCCATGAAACAATAGCCATGAAAATCCACTGAGTTCAATAGATTCATCATACACCAGTTACACATAAACGCCACATCCATCCACAGTCAGAAGCTGATGTCTAAACTTTCGGAGGACTCCAGCCCTTATCGGCTGCTTGCACATGCAGGTACAAACAGCGTAATCAATCAACAACCTAGAAACCGGAAGCTGTAATTGTAACACTGATGGCCCTCTCTACTTTTTTTAAGAGTCCATCACCAGTGCCGCCCCCCAAATCACTTCATAATGAAATCGCTCCCTCTTTTCTGCTTCCCTGAATTCCTCCCAGTGCAAGTTGCAGCTTTTCAAAGAAACTTTCCTTGATCCTCCCAGAGCAGTCATATTTCTCATCTCTTCACCCCAACAGTACTGTTTATATCTAGCATTTCCTATACATATATCTATCGGTTTATCTATCTATCTGTCTATCTCTATCCATCTATCTATCTATCTATCTATCTATCTATCTATCTATCTATCTATCATCTATCCATCCATTCACATTTCATAGTACATTGTTTTCTTCCACAGGCATTCAAAGATCCCTGAAGGCTCCTTCCTGCCTTAAATTCTCCAAAGTCCTTAGCATTATGCATTGCACAAATGAGTGGAAATATTTTGATTGCCACTTAGAAAAAAGTTTGACTTTTTCAAGCACGGTAACAGCAATCTTTTCACACAAAAGGAGCATCTGCTAAATATTACTTTGGTTCACAACCATAATCTAGTAATGTAAAAAGCAGAATAGTGGGCTGGTTTCAAGAAATCCTCTAGCTTTACAGCGTAGATACAGAGCGGAATCGTGTTTTAAGAAAAATATATTAGCAGCTTCAAATAATGGGGAATAGGTTTAAACTGTATTAAAATGTCGTTTCAGAATCAGGAAACTTGATTAGGCTTTTCCCAGAGGCTTCACACACTGAAACCAGAGATCTATTATTCCAGGGGAAGGAGGCTCAATTTAAAAAAATTCATCTTATTAATTATTAGCTAAGCCATGCAGCGGCTTTCCGGAAGGCAGGGGCAGAAAAACAGGCCCTCAACGAGGAGTTTCAAGGCAATGGAAGCTGAGTTTGCGCCTCGAGCCTTCCGCGCCTGCCTGGGCATCACTCTCCAGGGCTGTGTTCACTCGGCCCAGAGCAACCCGAAGCGGAGATCAGAGGGGCATCTTTGAGCCTGAGCGGCGGCCGCGGACCGCCTGCTGCTCACCCTCGGGTTCGCGGCCGGAGGAACGCTCGCGCTGGTACCCGCGCCATCCCGGGTTCCTCCCACCGGGGCGCGGCTTGGCGGCCAAACCCGAAGCTTCAGGAACCCAGCACCCGCCGGTAGCTGCAGCTCTAGGGATCAGAGGGTTCTAGTTCCAGGGCCGGTTCCCGCTAGGAAATTAGGCTTTGGGGTCCACTCATCTCATCTCTATTCCCCGAAAAACTTTGCATCCTTCTCCAAATAAGAATTCATACCAAGTAGGAGCTATCCCACCCGACCCCAGCGGGTCCACACCCCCTTCCAGCCTCCGAATGGCACCTACTCACGGCGCCTCCCAGCCCCGGGAAAGGGGGCAGGCTCAGGCGTGCGGGGTCCCCAGGCTGGGTGGCGTGCGGGCTGGCGAGCGAGCTGTCACCTTGTGATCCGCCACGCCAAGGTATCCGTCCAGCGGCTGCGGTCCCGCGGGGGCCCTGGGGCGCGACGGGGGGCTGCTCTCCGCCGACGGCTGCGCGCTGCCGGTCGCGGCTGCCTGCTGCTGCTGCTGCTGCGGGGGCCGCTCCTTCTGGCCGCCGAGGCTGCTGTACACGAGCAGCAAGCTGGTGCACATGGTGGTGAGCGCTAAACACACCGCCAGACCATGGCGCTGCGGGCGGGCGGGAGAGAGCAGAGGAAGCCGCTGAGAGCCGCCCCGGGGGGAGCGCGCCCGGCGGGCACAGCCGCGAGACCGTCAGACGGGCGGGGGAGGCCCGGGGCGGGTGGCCTGGGTCCCAGCCCCGGCGGCGCCGCCCGGGCAGAGGAGGGGCAGTCCCCGCGCGTGCGGCAGGGGATGCTCCCGGCGCGTCCTGCTCTCGGGCGACGCCACCTCCCAGAGCTCTCGGCAGAGGGCAGGTGGAGCGTCGCGCCCGGCCACCGGCGGCAGAGCGCGCCCAGGGGTGGGCTCGCACTTTGGGGAGGGGGCCCTGTCCCTCAGCTCGGCTGCTGGAATCTCTAGCCCTTGCACCCTCTCTTTTCTGGACCCGTGGGGCTCTACCTCGGCGATCCTCGCAAGTTTGAAATCCGACAAGGAAACCAAGAAAGTCTGCAAAGGTGCCCCCTCCCCGCCCCTCTTAGTTTTTGCCAGGCTGTTGCTTTTGGGCATCCCCCAACCCCCGACTAACGCTCCCACCCCTCCACCGCTTCTCCAGCTCTCCGCTTGCTCCTCGGACCAGGCGCCGAGGCAACCCGAGTTCCCATCCCGGCTCGGGGATTCCGAGCCGGGCAGAACCGGGGAATCGGGAGCGGACGCGGAGCAGGTGGAAAGTTGTCCCTTTGTAACAGGCGGCCTCGCGGCGCAGGGTTAGGCGCCCCTTGAGCTCTCCCGTGCACCCCGGGGGCGCTGCGCCCGGGGGTCCCCGCCTCTGCCCAGAGGAGTTGCAACAAATGACTCACCATCAGGGTCTTCATTTTGGGCCCCTCTTTTGTGCGGAATCCTCAGGCACACGCGTCCGGGGCCACTTTTTCTTGGAGGGCTTCCATGGTGGGCGATGGGGCGGGGGCGGCTCTGATTTTCGCACGGCGGCCAGCCGCGGCTGAGTGGGTAGGAGAGCCGCGGGACCCAGGAAGCGCCGCTGTTGCAGAGATTAGAGACAGAATTAAAACTGAGCCGGACCCTCGTAGTCTCGCTGATCTACACAACTGCCGCCTGCCGCCGCCTGCTGGGTCCTAAAGATCTCTGCATCCCCTTCTCCCGCCCCCAAATAATAATCTTGGCAGCCGAGTGGAATCTCTGGGGCGAGAGAGTTAACCGTGCAGTATAGTCACCTCTTGGTCCGACGGCTTATTTATCTTTTATGAAGTCCTCAAGCAAAAAAGAAAGGAGAACCCAACTGGGTTCTGAACATGAGAGCCATTTGAAAATCTGCAAACTAAATTTTCTGTTTTGTAATTTTGATAAAAACAAATCAACAGCCCAAATGTCAATAGCCCTGTTTATAGTATTTGCATTCGTGTTCTTGGCGTGGGGAAATCGGTCACGAAATAATTTTTTGAAAAAAAATTGTTTATTTCAGTTTTCCACCTGTAAGCTTTATAATATTCTCTTCCCCTTTAATTTCACTTTTTAAATCCAGTTATTCTCATGCAATCTTCACATCATGATTTTAATTCAAATATTTCATTTATTGCTTGTTTTGAATATTATAATTTATAGTTTTATTCGATCTTTGAGGCTCGTAGTGTTCATTTAAATGATTTTAAAGCGGTAAAAACATTCAGCACATCATATCCATGTGATCAACTGGACCTGTAGATTCTTTCTAATTTAAATGAAAGATTTCTGGCTGCTGGAGACATAACTGCTTACTGCTTGTTTTGTAAGACTCCTAAGGCCTTTGGTGCTTTCCTGATGTTGGTGCACTGCACTGACAGTACATAATGTCACATTCAGAACTTCAATTAAAATAAAAAAATAGTTATTGTTTTTTGTTGGTAAATTCACATCAATAGCCTGTTTTAAGAATACTCTCCCCACTGCGATGAATTACAAGTGGCATTTGTTAAACGTCTAATTTAGATGAAGACATATTTCTTGTGAAATTCCTTGGTGAGAGTAGTTGTCTTAATGTATTACTTAACAGCTCACCTGTAGCAGTGCAGTGTTAAAGATTACATTAAGATGGAAATGATCATCAGGCCAACTGAACCATAGGCACAATAAGAGCTTTCTCAAGGCCAAAAAAGGCATTACAATCCTTTTTTAATCTTCACTAATCCATTGCTGGACTGATGATACAACAGGAACTATTTTTAACTTCTGAGGCATCCTTCCATACTTAGTACTAAGAAAGTTAAAATTATTGGTGCAGCAGTGACCATCGATGCAATGTGTTTGGTGGAAGGCAAGAAAGGCACGGGAGTGAGACTTTCAAGGAAAAACAAAAAAATTCGAAACACTGTCCAGCATTGCCAGTCTCAAAGCTACTTATTCACTTTGTGCTGTAGGCATGAATAGTACCAGTTGTCAGGACAGGAAACAGCAGCCGGAGGAGAATCTTATTGGGTCTTGGCTATTCTTGATCGTATGGTTGCACTTGACACTCAAATTAGGGAAACAAAGGACCAGCTTGATGAATCATTGCAAGCAGATTATCTGTGTTTCTCCAGGGCTCCTTTTGAGATGCTACTAGACACAGCTCCTGAATTTTTCAGGATTGGTCCCCCTCCCTCTAGCAAGTTGCCCAGTGACTGATAAAACACTTCTAATATATTCTGCCGTGCCGAACAGGGCCATCACATTTATGATTTAAGCTCATGGCAGCGCGGTGGACATCTGTTACATGGTATGTCTGACCAAACTCATTAAACTTATGCTTTTTTTCCCCTCTCCTGGGATAGCAGTTAGCTAGTTGCTGAATCTACTTATGAAATGGCCAGGGTAAATTTAAAAATGTAATTCTGAGCTTGATTTGAATAATTTCAAGGTCTCTGGCTTTCAACTATGTGATTAGATTGATATGATAGTTTTAGGCCTGAGAGCCTAAGGGACAAGGTGGGATGGTGGAAGGGCAGATAAAACAAGTAACAGAAGTTAAAGGGCCATCCCTTGATGGGCACTTAAGTTGCTTCCAAGTCTTGGCTATTGTGAATAACTCTGCAATGAACACAGGAGTGCATGTACCTTTACAAATTGGTGTTTTCAAGTTCTTTGGATAAATACCCAACAGTGGAATAGCTGGATCATGTGGGAGTTCTATCCTTGATTTTTTGAGGAATCTCCATACTGGATAAAGAAGATGTGGTATATATACACAATGGAATACTACTCAGCCATAAGAAACGATGAAATCCAGCCATTTGTGACAACATGGATGGACATTGAGGGTATAATGCAAAGTGAAATAAGTCAGAGGGAGAAGGTCAAATACCGTATGATTTCCTTCATTAAGTAGTAGATAATAACAACAATAAACAAACACATAGGGACAGAGATTGGATTGGTGGTTACCAGAGGGGAAGGGGGGGAGGGAGGAGGGTGAAAGGGATAATTCGGTACATGTGTGTGGTGATGGGTTGTAATTAGTATTTTGGTAGTGAACATGATGTAATCTATGCAGAAATAGAAGTACAATGATGTACACCTGAAATTTTTACAGTCATAAACCAATGTTACTGCAATAAACAAAAAATTTAAAAAAAATAAAATAAAATAAAATTTAAAAAAAAAAAAAAAAAAGAAGAAGTTAAAGGGCCGCCCCGTGGCTTAGCGGTTAAGTGCGCGCGCTCCACTGCTGGCGGCCTGGGTTCGGATCCTGGGCGCGCACCAACGCACCGCTTCTCCGGCCATGCTGAGGCTGCGTCCCACATACAGCAACCAGAAGGACGTGCAGTTATGACATATAACTATCTACTCGGGCTTTGGGAGGAAAAAATAAATAAATAAAAATCTTAAATTAAAAGAAAAGAAGTTAAAATCCTTGTGCTCTTCAATTCAGTGGTCATTTAATGGTCACCGGCTATCTGGCAGTTCTATATTAGGGAATGCACAGATGATAAGACACAGATCCTCTCCTCTAAGAGCTCACAACCTAGTGTGTATGTGTATGCTTGTGCGTGTGCGTGTGAAGGGTGTGAGATAAGACTGAAAGCAGACAATGAAAGACAGAGCACTAGCAATTCAACATCTGTTTATCAAGTGCCTACCATGTCAAGCACCTACTCTGTTGAGCACCCACTATGTGCCAGGCGTTGGGGATACCTGGATGAACGGACCACGTGCCATCCTGAAGGACTCACAGTCTCTGCCTGGATTAGTGCTGCGAACCTTTGAGCTACAAAGAACTAGGAAACCATCAAAATACTTGATTTGTTTCTCAGCTTCTGAGTGCTTGCTTATTTAAGATCTGAGGGGTTTGATATTATAAGGGTTTCCATCTATGTTTATGAAGCTTTATGCACACTTTTAAGTTAATAATTTGAATAGCCAGAAAGAGCAGAAAGTAGGCAGCATTCACAGAGACTTGATTGACTTGGAGACAAGTAGACAAGTCAATACAGCTTTTTTAGTTCATCTAACTTGTCCAGTTCAATACAAAGGGAGTCGGGGAATCAAAATCCAGGTAGCTGAGATGGATTTCTCACCATTTAAAATTTTGCCACAATTCTGCTTCTGGTGCCATCACATCCAATCAAATAGATTGCTACTTTTGAAAAAAGAAGGGAAAGGAAAGGAAAAGAAATCGAGTGTTCCACAGTGTAGGTTACGTGATAAACTGAAGGAGAGAATTTATGAAACAAGGCAAGTTACAGGGTGAGGAGGGAGGAGGTGGAATCTGACGCTCAGAGGTAATGTCACCCTGTGCACACAGCCACCGAGGCACCACAGAGCCACCAAAGGAGGCAGAGAGACCGACTGCTGGAAACCCAGGAGCCCTGTCTGTGAGTCCTAAGTGACCTCCCAATTCAGAAGCAAGTGTTTCAAACATTTCAAAGATGGATGAAAAGCAGGAAACAACATCATCTAAACTGCATTTGAGATATAACTACTTTCCACCTTATGATCTTACAGAAAAAGAGAAAAAAATTCTGCTAAATGCTACAAAAGCAAAAAGCTTAACAATGGCAGAAAGTCCTAGAACAAATTTGATACTTGTCCATTTGTGATCTGCAGTTTACTTAATTCTCTTTACTTCACTGGCCGTGTCTAGTGGGCTGGTTGGCTGAGAACAAGTGCCTGGAGTCAGGCTGCCAGGACCCAGATTCTAACTCCACACTTACCAGCTCTGTGTCCTTGGGTAGGTTGCTTAGCTGTGCCTTTGTTTCCTCATCTGTACAAGGGCAATCAGGAGAGTACCTGACTCAAAGCATTGCTGTGAAGGTTAGATGAGATACTACAAGTGAAGTGTCGAGAGGAGTACTGACATTGTTAACTATTATTAATAATATTTTATGATTATGATTGATAAACTGAGTTTGAAGGCAAAAGACCAGGGTTTGGCCTGTGTGACCAAGAGCTGCAAGACCTTGAGAAAGGGACTTAAAAAATATTAAGGAGACTGTTAAATTATCTGTAAAGTGGATATAACGAGGTCTGTTCCACAAATTGTTAGAGGGCTTATTCAGATACTGTGTCTGTGACTGCTTTGTCAACTGTGAAGTTCTGCATAAGCTAAGGTAATGGTAACTTATTCATTCATTGTACAAATGTCAATGGAGCAGTTACTATGTGCCAGGCTCTGTTCTAGGCCCTGAGGATGTGACCAAGACACACAAAGACTCTGTCTCATGAGGCTTATATTCAAGCCAGGGCAATACGCCAATATAATAGAATGTCAGGCACTAGGAAAAAAAGCAGAGTAAAGGCCTTAGAGATTGGGGTGGGGGTTTATGCGCTGTTTTAGCTAAGATGGTGACATTTGAGCAGAGATTTGAATAAAGTGAAGGAGTGAGCCATGAGACTGTCCCAGAGGAAAGGCGTTCCTGGCAAAGGGAACAGCATGTGCAAAGGCCATGAGGTAAGAGCTTGACTGGTATATTGAACAGACAGCAGGGAGGTTGGTGTGGCTGGAGTGGAAGGAGCAGGAGGGAGGGTGGTAAGGGAGACGGGCAGAGAGGTAGTCCAGGACCAGATCCTCTAGGGCCTCGTAGGCCATGAAAAGAACAGTGTGAGGGAAACCCATTGGAGCAAAGGAGGGCCATGGATCCTTAATGTTTTGGGAAGGTCACCTGGCTGCTGTGCTGAGAATAGCTTTTGGGCGAGCAAGAGTGGAGGCAGGGAGACCACTTAGGAAGCTATTGCTTTCGTGTAGGTGCAAGGAGGTCATAGTGCTGTTAGGGGAAGTGACTGGTTTCAGGATTTGCTGGTCATTGGGTATGACGTATAAGAAGAAGAAAGGAGGCAGCTGGGAGAATAGAGCTGCCATTTCCGAGGTGGAGAAAGCAGATCTGGGGGGCTGAGAATGGAGAATCTGGATTTAGATGCACTCAGTATGCGATGTCCCAGGCAGTTGGAGATCAGGCATGATCCTGGGCTTAGAGACATGAACCGGGCGTCACAGTTCATGGAAGGATGAGGTCACCTAGGAATGAGCCTGGACATGGAAGAAAAGAGGTCACAGGCCTGGGCCCTGGGAGTTCCAAATTTCAGATGCCAGGAATAGGAGGCATCATCATAACAATGATAATACTGAAAAACAATAAATAACTATCCCAACGTGATTTGATTTAGGTGGCTGGTTATTTTCATTTTGAATGGATTTTCCATTCCAAAGCAGTTAGTCATTTATGTCCTCAAAGCACTTTTCAAATTCTGTTATTGTACCAAGTATACTCATTTATGTATTTATTGTTCATCCTTCCTTCTAGATCATAAATTTTCTAGAACTGGGACTATGTCCTATTACTGTTTATATCCTCCAAGCCTGGCACATAACTGAGCAGTAATATTAATTGCTAACATTTATCTAGTCCTTACTCTGCTCCAGCGCTGCTCCAAGAGTTTTACATGTATTGGCTCCTATAGTCCCCACAACAACCCCATGATGTAGGTACCGTCACTGTCCCCATTTCACACATGAGCGAACTGAGGCACTGAGAGCCATCTGTCCAAAGTCATCCAGATAGTAACTGGTAGCATTGGGCCAGAGAAATATGTGTTAAAATAAAGAAATATTTGTTAAAGAATGAATAGAAGCTTTGTAAGAGTTTCCATAACGAAATTCTTCTACTTAATTCTAAATTGTTCTGATTTACAAGAATATCATTTACTCCCGGTCTTTAGATAATATAACCAAAGCCAGGGCCTTGTTTTGTGATGCACTTTTTTGCTATTTTTATTTTTTCAAGATATATTTTAAATACAGTAAAATACACAAAATTTAATTGTACAGTTTGACTAGTTTTAACAAAATGATACACCCATTCACCCCCTCCACTATCAAGATCTAGCTCATTTCCATCATCTCAGAGAACACCCTCATGCTTCCTTCCAGCCATACTAACCCCCACCAATGAGCAAACAGACAAACATTGTTCTGATTTTTATCAGTACAGATTAGCTTTGCCTATTCTAGAACTTAGTATAGAGGAAAACATACAGTATATGCCTTTTAGTTTGACTTCTTTCGCTTAGCATGATATTTTAAGGTCTGTGCATGTTGTTGGGTATATTCATAGTTCCTTTTTATTGCTGGGCACTATTCTTATGTGTGAAAATGGCACAATTCTTTTTATCCATTCTCCTGTTCATGAACATTTGGGTTGTTTCCAGTTTGGGGCTCTTATGAATAAAGTTACTAAGAACGTTTTTGTCTTTTTGTAGATGTACGGTTTCAGTTTTTATTGCGTGAATTCCTCGGAGTGGAATGGTTGGGTGATATGATAAGTGTATGGTTAGCTTTAGAAGAAACTGTCAAACTGTGTTCCACAGTGGTTGTACCATTGTTTATTCCCACCGGCAATGATTGAGAGTTCCAATTGTTCCACATCCTTGTCAGCACTTGGTATGGTCCGTCTTTTTAATGTCTCTTTGCTTTTGTACAGTTTTCAGGAAGTTAGAAATCCTTGCTTAGCACCCAGCATCCTTCCTGACTATGTATCCACCATTCCCTCATTTCCTAACTCTACACAGGAACCCTTTGAACTAGCCATAAGAACTGTTCTTTGAATTTGCAATATTTATGTCAGTCAGCTGAGTCCTTCTATAAGCCCCTCTATGTCCCACTCCTTCACATCTCAGTCTGTGCCTGGTCCACTAGCATTCCCCACTTCCTGAACCTGTGGTTGGACGGTGAGGCCCCTCCTTCATGCTTCCACAGCTTGGTTAAAAGCACAAGATTAGAATCACACAGATCAGGTTTGGCCCGGCCTCTGACACTTAACTCTCGTGTGACCGAGAGCAAGCCGCTGATTGCTCTTCTCCATTTCCTCATCTGTAACAGGCGGATAGTAAAACCTTTCTAGCAGAATGGTTGTGTCGACAAAATATACTAACTTATGCAGTGTTCACCACCACTCTGATTACACAGATGGATCAAATAAAAGGTGTATTTTTCATAAGGGACTCTTTGTTTGGTATAAAGAGAAACACATTCATCCTCAAATGATTGTTGAGCTTATAATACAAATAAAGGTTAAGATGTATTGCGTGCCTGCTGTCAGGCATTGTGCTAATTATAGGCAGTGGCTATTTAATCAGTAATGATGTCATCTCCATTTCACCAACAAGGAAACTGAGATTTAGAGATGTGAGGCCATTTGCCCAGGGTCACATGGTAGAAAGTGATAGAAGGAAGATTTGACCAGGTCTGCCTGACTGCAGAGCCTTCCCTCCCCACCTCCACATTCCATGTTCCACTGCTTTCTAAACACTCTGACTGTAGGCCGAGCCCTCCACGAGATGCTGGAGACACAAAGAGGAGTAAGACACAGCCTTCACTGCAGAAGACAAACCCATGAGCAGATAATTATAACCTAATGTGCTAAGCGTAAAAGTTGAGTTACAAAAGAAAAATTAGAGGGGGCACAGAAAAGGGACATATGGCTACGTGAGAGTGGTTCAGATACGATTTTTGGCAAAGGGGAAATGCTCAGTTGGTTTTAAAGAATCACTAGAAACAGGCCAGGAGACGGCCATTGTTCCGAGGCAGAGAGGACAACATAAGCAAAGGCTTGGAACCTCATACGAGGTGCTGGGAACAGACAAGGAGTTTTTGAGCAAGGCAGGGGGTTGTCAGAACCGTGGTAGCTCTGTACAGTTGTGCAGGTTGTACAGTGCACATGAATGCACATCTAAGTGGGCATCATTCATCATAGATATTGCATATTTGTATATTTGTTTTGTCAATTTCCTTGAAAATGACCATCAAGCATCTTCCTCTTCAGATATCATAATTTTACAACAATTTTCCGTTAGATAGAAGTAAAGTGTTGTAAATAATGGAAGCCTTTTAAGATTTGCACAGCAGTACTGTTTGAGCTGGGAGTAGTCGGGTCAGAATTCCTTCCTGGGTGGATGTATCCGAAAACAGTGAGAAGGATAGATTTATTGGGGGGTGCGGGGGTAAGCTTGAGCCGGAGAAAGCGGCTAGGAGACTGTGGTGGAAAGCTGGGGGAGAAATAAAGGCTTCAGCCAGAGCCCTGTTGATGGGGATGGCTTCAAGAAACTCTTAGGCACGTATTATGTTATAATCGCTAAAGCGGATCCAATCCTAACTCTGCAGAAGAGGATTTATAAATACAAAGCAGTGCTTTTTCCATGCAAAATGGTGTGTATAATTATGGCCACATTTCAAAATGATATAAAATAATAATAATAAATGGCTTACATCTTGTCTTAGTTTGGGTTCTCTCGGAAGCGTACCCTGGGATAAGGATCCATGTGCAAGTATTTCTTTGGCAGGTGAAGAAAACCCCGGTGGGTGAAGTAGGGAAGTGACACAGGGAGGGAAGGCAGCCAATAAATGGTGTGTTATGCAGCAAGTTCCTACTGTAGACAACAGGAACTCAATCTTGCCAGGGAAATTCTGGCAGCCAGTACGGAACTCCGGCCTCGGGGATTGCACCAGAGGGCAGAAGTAGTAGTGGTATTGGTTTGGGTGAGGGCTGCTCTGGGCTGGGGCGGTGGGCACTGATTCCTTGAAACGTACTGCCTGATGCACAGCTGGCAAAGCAGACGGGCTCTGGAGGCGGGAAACATCCCTCAGGCAGAGACTCGCAGGTGCTGGAGGTGTAAGTCCCCAGTTCGCAATGAAGTGGCAAAGGCAGGCGATATGGGCGGGGCACCCACAGCATCTGCCACACGTGGAAATTGCTCTTTAGAGTTTTCAAAGGATTCAAATTCCCTATGTCATTTGACCCTCCCAAGGTAGGTAGAAAAATGTGTGATTTCCAACTTAGGCCGGGCACTTCTTATTCATGGTCGGTTCCTCCTGCCTCTACAGCTGCTCTTCCAAACAGAAACGTCCCTCCCCTTTTCCTCATTGCTGATTTGTGTCCTTGTCCGTCTCCTGATCTAGATTGTGAGCAGCTGAATTTGGAAGTTTTGTATTATTCACCTTTGTTTTACCATAGCCTGGCAAACAGCAGGCGCTTCGTAAATGTGACTGAGTGGATGGATGAATGATTATCATCATCACCCGTTTCGCTTTGTTAAAATTGGGACCGAAAGCGCTAAGCAGCTTACCGAAAGTCACACGACCGGTTAGCAGAAACAGGACTTGCCCTCGGCTCTTCCTCTCGAGAAATCTCTCTGCCACCACACAGCTCAGCGAGAGTGGACATGGCGAATCTTTGTTAGGGATTCATAAACCACACATGAGGTTTGGGGTATTTGAGGGCACACCTACAGCTATGAAGACCAGGAAACTTCAGTAGAGGGAACTTTTCATGTTAGGAATTGATTTTTGTTTTATTATTTATAATATCGCAAAGTAAAAGCAAAGTAAAATGGGGAATGACAAATCAAACACTGTGACTCCAAAAATGAAAACAAAATTTTCCTCCAAATATGAAAGATAAAGGATCCTCCCTGCAGGACCAATGTAACAACCTGGAAGCTGAGTGAGGACACGTGTGCAAAGCTCCCTGTGCTCCTGGCTAACACAGGAAGTCAAGGGTGACACCGACGTGGAGGAATGTGGGCCTTGTTATTTTTTTTTTTGTGAGGGAGATCAGCCCTGAGCTAACATCCATGCTAATCTTCCTCTTTTTGCTGAGGAAGACCGGCTCTGAGCTAACATCTATTGCCAATGCTCCTCCTTTTTTTCCCCCCAAAGCCCCAGTAGATAGTTGTATGTCATAGTTGCACATCTTTCTAGTTGCTGTATGTGGGACGCGGCCTCAGCATGGGCAGAGAAGCGGTGCGTCGGTGCACGCCCAAATCTGAACCCGGGCCGCCGGTAGCGGAGCATGCACACTTAACCGCTAAGCCACGGGCTGGCCCCGGGCCTTGTTATTCTGTTAGTGCGGCATAGGACATAAGGGGTAGCAGCTGCAACAGAGGAAATCAGTTAAAGAGTTTTCAAAATGAATTTAAAAGTGCACCTTGAGCGTCCTCGCACTATTTCTGCTGATGTAAAAGGCATGATCGATTTGTACGCATCTTTCTGATTCTGTTCCCACTCTAATTTATATCATTCCTGTGTTGTCTTCTCTTTGTTTGGAAGTGTTACATATGCCATTTAGAATAGCTGATTTTATTTAAGCAGCGTTGAAATGTGAAACTTTTAAGAAGTCAACATTAAAAAAGAAATCAACTTGAACATTGCCTTCTCGTTAAAAGACCTAAATTTGTGATTTTCAAATTTCTTTTTATCTGTGGAACCTATACTTCACCTCTGCGTCAAGTTAAGGGTGTAGGCTGTACTGTCAACTAGACCCTTGCTTGCATCCCAGCTCTGCTTCTTATAGGCTGTGACCTTGAGCCAGTTACTACATCTAAGCCCCAGTTGTCCCTTCCATGCAAGGACGGTGGTAATACTCCCCCCCACCGAGGGGCCATTTTAAGGATTAAATGAGACAATGAGGAGAGAATATAATGTATATGTATCCTTTTCTGTTCACCTAATCTTCATAGCAACCCTCTCAGTTTAGATGCTGTTACTGTGCCCCTTTTACAGATGAGGAAACTGAGGCATAGAGAGGCAAAATAGCCTGCCCAAGACCACATAGTTCCCAAGTGGTCATGTCAATATTGGGACCCTCACACATAATAAACTTTAAAAACCTCCTCAAACTCCAGCAATTGTTATTGTTGTTAAGATAAACTCTTACCTGGAGGCTCACTATGTGAATTAAAATGGGAGCTGTTCTGTTTCATGTAGAAGCGGGAAGCCCAGATTTTTTCCTCCTCCCTGAGATCGCCAAGGAGGCCTCTCCACGAAAACAAGCTTAACTCGGAAACCACTGGCCTTCCTAATGCTGGTAGAGAAAATCAAACATTAATAAAAAATGAAAACAAGCTGATTGATCCCTACACATGTTCTGTTTGTGGTACCTTGTATGTCTTACTGGGTACTTGAGAAGAAACTACCTCTCCTGTCATTCCTCTAATAAAAGCTGCATCTCCTAAGATGACAGACAAGATAAGAGCCATGACAGCAGATTTTTGGGCCCATTTTTATGAGATCCAAACATGAGTATGCCAGTGGCACAACCAGATGATTTTGCATTAAAATGTATACTTAAATAACTTAAATTGTTTGAAAAATGTTCATTCTTTGTGCATTCATTCATTCAGCAAATATTGATAGAGTACACAGTATGTATTAGACACAGTTCTGGTATTTAGGTGTTGCTAGTTGGGCTCAAGATACTGACGCAGATGCTCGGATATATAGGCTTATCCCTCCTCCCCCTAAGTCATCTCACTTGACGCCAGCAGGTGCCCCTGCCTGCGCATTCCCTCCCATGTGCAGTCCTGATGCCCACTGCTCTGTGCACCATCTCAATCCAGACACTGGCGTCCTTTCCCACACAGCCTTATATCTTCTTCAGTGTTTCCAGCTTCTCTTCCTACAGAAGCATGCGTTATTTCATTCTCTGTTTTCAGAACCTCCCTTCCACTCCATTTCAACCAGGGCTAACTTCTCATGTGAATTTATTTCCCTTTTCAAGCCAGATAGAAGGCTGGGATCTCCTTCGACATGATGTCTCTGAAGTGACAGGGCTGCCACAGCATGTAACCTGCAAGATTATCGTGAAGCTTAACCTCTGTAACTCATTCAACACCTGACACAGGCTCTTGCACATAGTAGGCCCTCAGTTACACATGATTTCCCTCCTCTTTAAGAACACGGTAGCTGAAATTATATACTGTGAGATCGTTTACAATTTGTGCATTGTTATATATCAAGGACTTAAATATATGGAGGTAATTTCTTCCTTTTGTAAGTTATCATCAAGTAGAATTTATAAACCCTCACATTAATGGGATTGGGATGAATGATATAAAATTGAGGCAATAAAGCTCCATTCCATACTTTTGCTCAGAACTTCTTTCACACACATTTTTGTAGCTAATGATAATATTTTGCAGTTACAAACACTTCTTTTCAACTTGACTATTTGCTACTATGGTTGGCATTGTTTCATGCTTACATTAACTAGTCGTATGTACCAATGAGTTGAGTTTTAATTTTCCATATATAAATTTGGTGCCTGGATTTATGTGTGTCATAAGTGGAATGGCTAATTGAAAAGTGATGAGATTTGAATCTAAGAGACTTGACATACAGTGGCTTCTAGCACTAATTAATTTATTAATTAATTGCTTTACCTATTAAGCATTTCTTGAGAGCCTACACCCTGACATGCAGTGTGCTAGGTGCTGATAATACAAAGATGAAGGAGTTGCTCAGGAAGCTAATAGGCTTGCAGTAGAGACAGTTCCATAAAGGGTTGCAGACAGTTCCATAAAGGGTGCGTAGACAGTGCAATAATAGCAGCATGCCCATGGTATGGTGGTAGCAAAAAGCAGGAGCAATCAACTCGATGTGTTTTAAATAGGGGCTGTATTATTTTTTAGATATGATGAGGAGATCAGGAGATGATTGTCATTGAAAGACAGTTTGTTGTGCTCAGCGATCCCAAGAGGAGAGGGCATGCCATGCCACAGGGGGCCACGTGGAGGAAGCACCAGGGTTGGTTGGGAGTAGGGAGAGGAGGGGATGTGAGCAAGTGCCTTTCTTGTGGTTGAGCAAGGCAGGCTAAGCAAGCTTAGGATTGGCTAATAATAATTAGCCAATTATTAATATTGGTGAATAATTTCTGTGGGCTCTGGGGCAGAGGGGCTGTCCCTAGTTGTCTGGTACCTGGTCCCAGAGTAATTAAGGCAGGTGGATGAGAGCTGTTAAAGAAGGCAGTTGAGAGTATGGGCTCTGAATTGCTTAGTTTGCATGTGAAAGGCATACTCCTAGGCTAGTTGTTTGCTATCTCTAGGAGTTAGCTGAATTTTGGGGTGGTGGTCCCACCAGGGTCAGTGAGGCCCCAGATATCAAAGCACCAAAATATACAAAATAAAAAACATGGTTAATACAACCATGTGGGGTCCGGGCAGCCAGGAGAATAGGCTAAACCAAGAGAAGAGCCTTCTGGGCAGAGGGTTCAGTTCATGTGAATAGCAGGGACATGGAAGAACATATTTGTATTTCAATATGTTTGGAGTCTGGAGTGAGGATGTAACATGAGCAGTAGGGCTGGGGGGGTTGGTGTAGTCAGAAGCCAGTTCAGGAAATTTGCCTGGCTAAGGAACTGGACTTTATTTGAAAGGTAGTGAGGAATAACTGAAGGGTTTTACATGGGAGGGCGACAATGATTTCAGTTTACTTCTGTTTGGTGAAAATTTATGCTACTAAATCTATGCTACTTAAAAATTAATGAGGTTTCACATTTCATCTTTGTAAGATAAACAACATGATATGTTTAATACTTTCAGTGGTTATGTAAAGAATGTTTACTCTTTCTCTCTTATGGATTGTAAATCCTTGATATTCTCTTTCCAGCACCCTCCAAGCAGGCACGTAGTGTAGCAGAGAGTACAGAGTGATAAGGCAGTAACCTGAGGACCAACGTCCTGGTTATTCCATTTGTTGAGTGACCTACTTTCTCTGAAGAGAGGCCCCGTGGTTAAGATCACCCACTGGAGCCAGACAGTGGGTGTGAATCCTGTCTCTGCCACTCACTGTATGACCTTGGGCAAGTTATTTGTCTGTCTCAGTTTCCTCATATGTAAAACAGAAGTAATAAGAATGCCTATACCATAGGATTGGTAAGAGGATTTGAATTTGGTTTCCCCACCCATCATGCATCTGCCAGCACTCACTGTGCAAAGCAATGTTTTACGCAGTATTTGAATGCTCTATGCAACATTGGACCAAAGAATGTACATCGTAGCAGAATAAAGGTCAATGGGATGATGCTTATGGAAATCACTGGTACTATCATATTCTTCAACCCCCAGGAGCAGCTATTCTTCTAAAGTAGAGGAATGGAATATTGATGACTATGGTTCTTGGTTGAAGCCAACATCCTGTAAAGTTAGTGTGCTATCCTATAGGTTGCCATAGATCAGAGATCAGTATATGACCTGTTCTCCTCCTCCTGCTCTTATCATGACCAAGATATAGACATCTGGCAACCAACAGCTAGAAGGGAGTGCTGCCTTGCATGATTATATCTAATGCCTCCTTGCAACATTTGTTCTTCCTGTCCTTATGACTCGGGGTTCTATTTCTAGTAGGAGATACAATAATTATTCCCATGAATTGGAAGCTGCCAATGCTGCCTTGCCCTTTCAGGTTCTTCATGCCACTAGGCAACCACCCAAAAAGAGACTATATTTCAGCTGGACTGGTTGACCCTGAGTAGCAAGGCAAAATAGGGTTGCTGCTACCTGGTGAGAGTAGGAAGAAGTAAGAATGGAAATAGTAGATGCCACATGGAATCTTAATGGAAGACTGTCTCAACTTCACAAAGGCAAGTCCACCAAGGGCTCAAATCCCTCAAGAATGAAAGTCTGTGTCAATTTTTTGGGTCAAAGAATCTCAAAAAATGAGTTGATGGTTCAAAGCAAAGGAACACAGAATGTGTAGCCTTGAATTATATTTCCTTCCTTGCTATTCTATAGAGATGATAGATGATAGATAGATTGATAGAGATATGAATGGATACGTACATGTATGCATACATGCATACATATGTATGTATATATATAGTAAAACCTCACCATAACATGAAAATTGGAGCCAAAAACTTTTTTAAAAAGTTTGTGTTATTTTGAGGTTGGTGAAAAGCAATATTTATAGTTGGTCTTTCAGTTATTATGTAAAAGAAAAGGAAATGTTTTCAATTATTAGTTACGCAGGAAATAGACCAACTATTACAAACAGAATATGCCCTATACACAGGACTAGGAAAGTCCTAAATGATTGTAACGCAGTCACTCTCTAATTTAACCTTTCTCCTAGCCCCTCTCAAGAACATAAGAATTTTAGCTCAGGCCAAGTTTTCAGGAGCTGGGTGGAGGACAGGAGTCAATCAAATCACATTATATTACATTGGCATAGTCTTCCTTTTGTGGGGGATGGTATGACTACATTCTTGGTTTGGTATAGTTTCATTATGTTACCTGATAAATGTATTGCTTGAATTAAGTCTTAAAAATCTAGAGGTAAGTTTTGTTAGTTTTGCTGCTGCCCAGAATCCATTCTCCTCGATTTTCTCTTGGGAAATCACCTCTCTTCCATTTGGGGCATTTAGATGGCACTCTCAATCACCGGGCCCTGCCCTTCTTAGCCAATGAGTGAGTTCATGACCTGGCACACATGTCCTAGACCAATAGGACTTTCCTTCCCCAGACATAAGAGCTTGAGCAGAGAGATGCAAAGATGGAAACAAAATCTGGTTGAAGCTCATCCCCGTGGTGGCAGCACCCATGGTGGACTCCTTCCACCAGAATCTCTGGAGCTGTCCTAGTTCTTGCCCCTTCTGACCCCGATTCTTCTGATATTCCTTCCATCTTGTGAACCATCCCATATCCTTCCAACAAATTCATTTTGTTTTGTGTTACTCAGAGACTTGGAATTTACTAACCCTAACTAAGTCAGGATAGAAAAGCTTTTAAAGTAGGTAGGAAGGGGAAAGATAGTTACTTTTGACATATGGAAGATATGAGCAAAGTGATGATGGTCTCAAACAGCATGATGAGTCTGGGTAGCCTCAAGTAGCTCAGAACAAAGAGTCAGTACAAAATTACTCTTGAAGGGGTTTTTATCCTTGCCTGTTGATTCCCATTACGTGGGCTGTGGATCTCTAGAGTATTGTACTACCTAAGAAACAAAGTCTATAAGAATCCATATGTAACCAAACCTTATCTGTAGATTGAATGAAAATCCATGGAACTACTATCGTGTGATATTCTGTGAAAAAATTTAAAATATGAAAGGTCTTACTATTGAAATTGTAGGCAACAACTGGTCTAAGCCAGCAGTTCTCACCTGTAGAGTGAGTAACACCCTTGTCTCTCATGGTGCAATTTGATTCTAATATTAGTCGAAATGTCAAGTTTTATAGGTGCCTTGCTTCTTTTATAAATTAGAGCAGGTTCAAGGCTGTCTTTTCTATAAATCAATCTTGTCTACTTGCATTCTGGTTTGTTTCCTTGAATGGGAGAGATCAGAGTGGAATTTTAACTGCTGCTTCAAGAACTGTACACAAATCATTGTCTGTTCTGTCTCAGTCACAGAGCATGGTGAGCCACTGGTACTGATGAGACATTGATGACTATTGAGGTAATGCATTACTGTGGTGTTTGTGAGTTGTAGTTCCATCATTACTTTGTTTTATCTTTCATTTTACCAATGGGTACATTTGTTATTTATTTTGAAATAATTCAAACCTACACAAAATTTAACAGAATAGTACAAAAAATTTCTATATTCCTTTCACCCAGATTTCTCAACTGTTAACATTTTACTGCATTTACTCTATCTCCTCCCAACTCTCTCTTATGTGTATATATGTATATATATACCAACCATTCATTTCTGTGGTATTCTTGCATAGAATGTATGCCTGAGTCTGGTCATGAGGAAACAGGATGGACCCAGACTGTGCATTTAATTGTCCTGTTTCTTTAGTCTCCTTCATTCTGGAAGAGTTCTTTGATCTTTTTCTGTCTTTGACATCCATGATAGTTTTAAACAGTGTGGGCCTTTCATTCTGTAGAACAGCATTGCTCAATGCCAGAACCACATATATATTTTGAAATTTTCTAGTAGCCACATTAGAAAAAGTAAAAAGAATCAGGTGAAATTAATAGTAATGATATATTTACTTAATCCATTGTATTCAAAATGTTAGCATTTAAAAATGTAATTGGTATAAAATTATATATTTACATTCTTTTTTTCATACAAAGTCTTTAAAATCCAGTGCATATACAGCGCGTCTTGATTAGGACTAGTCACATTTCAAGTGCTCACTAGCCACACATGGCCAACTGGCTATCATACCGGACAATGCAGTGTTAGCACGTCCCTTAGTCTGAGTCCATTTAGCGTTTCCCCATGACCAGGCTCAGGCATGCGTTCTTTGTAGGAATGAAGCTGTGCTCTTCGTGGTTCCTCACATCAGGAGGCATACAGTGTTGATCTGACTCATCACTGCTGATGTTAACCTTGGTCACTTGGTCATGATGCTGTCTGTCGTCCAGGTTCCTCTACTGCAAAGTTACCATTTTTCTTTTTGTAATTGATAAGTATTTGTCCTGTTCCTCATCAAACTATCACCCACCAGCCGTTATTTCCAAGACAACTTCTGCCTAAATCAACTTCTACCAGGTGGTGTTTTCTATTTCTATCATTCCTTCTATGTTTATTAGTTGACTTTCTATTGTAAGGAAGATATTTTCCTTCTTGCCCATTCATTCATTCATTCATTCAGTGTGGACTCACTAATTTTTATTTTATTCAGTGGTAGACTTTAATCTGTTACTATGAGTGTTTATTTTGTTGCTTATAATGTCCAAGATTTGAGCCATGGAACCCTCTTCAAGCTGACTTCTCTGTCCCTTGATGTATCTCTGTCATTCTTTGAGTGTTCCTTAAATTTTAGTCTAATAAGATATTCCAGGTTTGTCTCATATTTTCCCTGGCTCACCCTTAGAATTAGTTATTTCCCCAAGGAGCCCTGGTTCATTCTAAGGTAAGATGGCATTTAGAAATCAAGATTTTGGTGTATTATGAGTTTATTTATGCTGAGTCAGTGGACACAGCTAAGATATATAAGATGTATATATAAGATATATATATGTATATACATATACATATATCTATATATATACACGCCAATATTTATTTATGTACCTATTAAAAAACCATGAGTTCACACTGATGCCTCCAATTCCAATTTGATACTTCAGAGTTCTTTCTAGTCTTTTTTATATATTTAATCCTTTCTCTGACAGTGAGACACCTAGCCCGCATTATTTTGAATATATTGATTTATTTGTTCAATCCCACTTCACATCCCCAATCTTTAGATAATGCTGTCTGTCTCTTTGGTTCTCAGGCCCCTTGCTGCTTCCTTGGCCTTGTTGCTGTCTCCTTGGTCCCGTAGCCACCTCTTCCTACCTCCCTGGCCCCCGACCCTGCAGCCACCTCCTTGGCCCTGCTGCCTTTCAGCCCCGCTCCTGCCTTAGCCCCAGCCGTGCCTCGGTGTCCAAGAGAAAGGGAAGGGAAGGGAGGAGAGGGAAAAGGAAGAAGACATGCTTCTTTTTTAAAATTAATAAGTCAAGGGGCCAGCCCTGTGGTGTAGTGGTTAAGTGCGCGCGCTCCCCTGCTGGTGGCCCGGGTTCGGATCCCGGGCGCACACTGATGCATCACTTGTCAGGCCATGCTGTGGCAGGGTCCCACATAAAGTGGAGGAAGATAGGCAAGGATGTTAGCTCAGGGCCAGTCTTCCTCAGCAAAAAGAGAAGAATTGGAATGGATGTTAGCTCAGGGCTGATCTTCCTCACAAAAAAAAAAAAGTTAAAAGTCAAGCGTAGACTGAGGGTTTGGGGATCACGGCAGATAAGATATTTTGAAAAGCTCTTCCACTGACAAATGCCTAGGTGATGGATTAATTAAAATTAAACAACAAAAAGCTTAAAATATATTACTAAATGTGCAAGAAAGGAAGACAAATTTTCAAAGACAAGTAACTCCCAACAACAACTTAATAAACAAAATAAAGTAAAAAATTACAATAATTAGGAGCTGAAACCAGAGTGGTAAGTGGACACAGAAAGCTGGGCTGTCCTGGGTGGGGGAAGGGAGAGAAATGCAGTTCCCTGTAAAATAGAACTTTGAGGATTGATGTCACATACAGAAATAAAGAATACAAGGCCTGAGGCCTATGCAGTGAGGGCAGCTGCATGGGGCAGTCTCACATATGTTTGGGACACTATAAGGAGACACACACATTGAAAAGGGAGGCTAGAAATTGACCATGAATTGGCCTAATCTCTGCCAAGCGGAAAAATGAAATTGTCTCCTGAGGATTTGCCACCATAGACCTACTCTCGTGGCCAGGGAATATCAAGCCAAGAGATTAAATTAAACTAGTTCTGGCATCTGAAGCTTTTGCAAATCTTCTCTGGAGAAGGCCATCTTAAACCTAGGCTACTTAAACTTCCCAAGATTAAGTTTAGGCAAATATGAGCTCATGATTTGAAAAAAAAGGCCAACTTAGCAAACATATGAGAAAACAAGCCACCGTGTTTGAAAATCAGCAGAAACAACCAATCAAAGATTTGGATTCAATAAACTAGATATTTGGATTTTCCAGGATAGAATATAACATACCTATGTGTGAAATACCAATGAAATGAAAAATAAAGCAAAGAACAAGAGTCTATAAAAAACAGAAATATTTAGGGAAAAAAATATAATTATTGAAATTGTGAATAGCTCAAAAACATCCAGAACTCTCATACATCACTGGTAGGAGTGTAGATTGATACAAATGTTTGGGGAACCTAGTTGTGTCTATTAAAATTGAACATACAGCTAACCCTGTGATCTGGCAATTCCTCTTCTAAGTACACAGCCAGCAGAAGGGCATGTGTATGTGCTCCCAAAACACGTCCTAGAATGTTCATGGCAGCACTATTTGTAATAGCCTCTAACTGGAAACTCCCCACATGGCCACCACAACACAGTATAATGATGAATAAATTACAGTACATTCATACAGTGGAGAACTATGTAGTAATGAGAGTGAACAAACTACAACTACACACACCAATGTGTATGAATCTCACAAACATCATATTGTGTGAAAGAAGCCACACAAAAAGAGAATATACTTATGATTCCATTTAGATAAAGTTCGAAAATAGATAAAACTAATTTGTGCCATAGTAGTCAAGTAAATAATTACCTTTGTGGGGTTAGTAACTGAAAGTGAGCATGAAAGGTTTTAGTAGTTTGTCATGTTGTATGTTTTTGATCTGGGTGCTGGTTACACAAAAGAGTTCTGTTTATGAAACTTAACTTGTTGTTGTACACTTTATGTAAGTGTGCTCTTCTGAATGTATAATATACTTGAATAAAAAGTTTGAATATAAAAATAATTCTAGCTTAAGAGATAGTGAGTAGTGCAGCACAATTTATTCATTCAAAAAATATATTTATGTACCTATTCTTATAGTTACTCAGAATACAGCAGTAAACAAGAAAGATCTTGCTCTTAGAGAGCTTATATTCTCCTAGTGGAGAGAGAAAATAAATAAAAAACCCAATCTCAGGGAATGATAAATGCAATGAAGAAAAAATTAAGAAAATGCAATGAAGCTGGTTACATGTACATAAGGTTTCTGACAAATATTTGTAATAGTATTTGCTTTGCTTCTCTACAAAATGTGGAGAGTGGGGTTAGGTCAGCAATAGATGAGTTCTTGCATTTAAATGACGTTTGTCTTGTGTGTTGCCTGTGGGGAAGTCACTGGGAGCCATTGTCCTTTGCCAGGAGATGTCACTGAAGGGAATTAAGTAGGGGAGTGACATGATGAGATTTGTGTGTTAGAAGGATCATTCCGGCCACAATATGGAGGATCCAGAGGAAAGAGAAACAGAGCCAGAGAATGTGTGGCATAGAGAGAGAGAAGAAGGGAGAGCCACTTTAGAATTGACAGCACAGAGCAAAAACAGTCAACAACCTCAAGGAGTTTAAGTAGTAAAAACACACCGTGACCGTGGCTTATTTCAGATCCTACTGGCGCGTGTGATGCCCGTGGAAGGGTTAAGTGTTAGAAGTGTCTTTTGCTCAGGCTGTGGGCTGCTAACGAGAGACTGTGCTGATGACACTAGGTTCCCAACTTAGTGTTCATTTGGTTGAGTGTGTTTTGACTTAACATGCATAAATACTGATGGAGGGCTTGTTTTTTGTTTTGTTTTGTTTTGTTTTTGACTTGTATTTGAATCACTTTTGGGATCCAAACCAATTTAGTAATTCATTTCCACCTTCTTATAAATATTGAATAAAATGCTGGTTGACACCTTTTTGACTGCATCCTCTGCGTCAAGCAAGAAAATATGTTCTGAATTATTTAGATAATCCACTAAGAAAACAGATCAGTGTTAATGGACATCGCTTATCTTCTTTATTCTAAAACAACCTGGACCCAGGGAAGAAAGATTTCCCTCCTCCTTCCTATTTTCATAGTGTCTTCCCCCAGCAGGATCACGCAGAGAGGAAGGAAAGATTAATCCCACCTTCCCCACTACCTCCACCGCCAGTGGCTTTTAATCTGCAGTGATATGGTGAGAGAAAAGTGTCCGTTACTCTTCAATGTGAGTGGTGTTGATTTCGCTCCACTGTTTAAGTCCAACTGGGCAGGCATACAAGAGATTTTCTTTTCTATGTGGACATCAGCTCTCGACCTCACCTTGGACCTGCCAAGGACATTCACAGGTGCTGTTGTAGTCCCTCTGCATATACAAAGAGAAAGCGCTCTTCTATGCCTCCAGGTTAACTAAGAAGCACTTGCTGAGGGCCTACACATGTATTGGTTGGGCTTTTTAAGGAACTGACTCATCCAGATTACCTTTGATAATTGGATTTATCGCAAGAACACACAGGACAGAGGGTTATCGTATCTTCAGTCTGTGAAAAAGACAGCTACCTGCCTTCCAGTGTTCTTTGTCTCCTTTCTGGAGTTATAGAGCCCTCATTCAATCCTACCAAATTTTAGCGAGGCACATAGCTAAAGCCATTCACAACATGTCCCAGCTCCCCTGGCAGCTACGTCTGATCATATGACCAAGTTCTCCCAAAAGAGGATGAGTAGAAGGGAAATATGCAACTTCCATGCCACTTTCCTTAAAGAAATTTGGCTGCATTCTGTGTTCTCTCTTTCTGCTTCCCCACAGGCTGAAAGTGGACACTGTGCTGCTGAGACAGTTTTGATTATATGATCAGGACCACTCGCTAGGAGACGGCAGAACCCCTACAGTTCGGAAGGCAGGGAGTTTGACATGTATGGTTTCCCACGAAGTTGATTTAAGTAAAGATCCACAGTCTATAACATGACACAATACATTCAACAATATGAAGGGTAATAGCACACACAAATCATTGACAGGCTTGCAAAGAATATTTTTGCAGTACATTGAGACGCATCTCAATGTACGTAATCTCCTTCTGAAGATTCCATTCACCCTGACTTTCCCACTTCTTCTTTCAGAGGGTGAGACAGTGCCCAAGCACTCAGCCAGGGCTGCCCTGACACCCAGCTGGGCAAGGGGGTGATGACGAGAGAGTCCATTGCTTAAAAAATATATGTCTGTTGCTAATGTCTGAAATTCTTCATTAGAAATTCATCGCCTGGGTTTAAGGGAATGTTTTCTGATCCAAAATGAAACTATCTCTGGGATGTCAAGAACTGTGAGGAGTCTGAGATTTTATTCGCTTGCAAGCTAATAAGTTAGCCTGCCATGATTTCATATATGCTGGCAGGAGACGTGAGCGTCCTGGATCAGAGAGGATGGACTTGATTACTGATGGCTTGGCAGGTTGCGTGAGCTTCGTGTTCACACTGGTTCCCTTTGCCCCTAATCCCACAGGGGACCTAGGTGATGCTGTGCACACAGTGAGTTTGTATCACAGCTGAGGAAACCCCTGTCTTTGAAAGAGTGATGCTGGTAAACCTGCCCAACCTTGGGATAAAGTCTGGAGGGAGACATTATCGTTATTATCCTGGGTCAGGAAACAAATGTGTTCTCTGTCCTGGAAAAAGATACTATTTCTATCTTCCAAGGCTGTCTGTTATACAAACATCCTTGAAAAGACAGTCTAGAACAAAAGCTAATAGGAGACATGCAAAAACACCATGGAGAACTGTCAACTAACATGTGAGAGAAAGAATATCAAGCCCTTACAACTTTACACAGATGACCAAGTGTATCTAAGGACACTCTCTAAGGCTGGGCATCTGAAATGGTTCTCCAACAAAAGAAAGGCAAGCACAATACATAGCTTCCAGAGTCCCAGTGGCCTGTTACAAAGACTGACAGATCTGGACTCAACGGACCCTGGAGTAGGAATAAAGATGTCTCCTTCACATACAGTCATGTGTCGCCTAAGGATGGGGTTACATTCTGAGAAATGTGTCGATAGGCAATTTCATCACTGTGTAGACATCATAGGGTGTAGTTACACAAACCTAGATGGTATAGCCTACTACACACCTAGGCTACATGGTATTAATTTTACAGGACCACCGTCCATCATTGACCAAAACATCGTTATGTGACGCATGACTGTACTTGACTTATTTCCCTTGGCTCTCTCTGCCTGGAACACTATTTCCTTCCCCTTTGCAAGGATATTTCCTTTTACTTTTTCCTTTAAGACTGCTAAGGCATCTCTTTCTCTGCAAAACCTGCCCTGAGTGCTTGCCTTAAACTGAGAAGAGTGTTGCACATCTGTGTTCCCACTGCATCCCAGGCTTACTTCCCTCTGCAATAGCATTTCCAACACTATCACAACTCTATGTGTATTGATAGGTTTCCCTTAATCAATTGTAACCTTCTTGAGGGCAAAAACTGCATATCTCTTAAACTCTCTGGTTTGAAATAAATATTTGAAGAACTGAACTGAATTAGGGAGAATGTCAGTATGTAGATTTGACCTTACATCTTCCCCTTCTTTAAATTCAGTGTAAATTCTACACTAGATTATAACTTCCTGCAGGCCTTTGAATTCTTTGATATTTCCCTAAGAGTGACACTTCATAATAGAGGAAAATAAATTATATTAGATCCTCTCTTTTGATAATTAGAGAGACTAAGTGAACAAGAAGTTAGTCAAGGTTGGATTAGTTGTCAAACCAGGCAGACAATTGTTCTGACCTCCAAGAGGTCAACTATACAACTCAATGTCAGAAGCAGTGGTACTCGGAATGACTTTATGGTTGTGTGTCAGTCAGGGTACAAGCTAAGCTGCTATAACAAAGAGACCCTAAAACATACTAGCTTGAATAAGGTAGAAGTTATATCTTTCATGTAACAGTCCAGAGTTAGATGAGTAGATGGACCAGGGTGAGTAGGCAGTTCTGCTCCAAAGACCGAAGTTTCTTTTTAGTTGGTTTATCATCTAAGGTTGATTTTGCATCTTCTCTCTTACGATTTGGAGTCTGGAAGCAGTCAGTTTTTCTGGTCTTGCAAGACCCCACATTTTTAGACTCTCTGTTCACTTCATTTCTGCTTGAAATTGCCCAGTTTTTTCCTGAGGTATGATTTGTCTTGTAACATCACCAAACATAGCCAATAACAACAAACATAAATTGAATTTCAGTTCCTACCTCTCCCTCTAAAGATGCCTGCTCAGTAGACACATGATCTGTCTTCCATGTTACCTTAGGAGATGGTGTTACCTAATATGTTACCAAATATGTTACATGGCTCTCCATCTCTCCACCTCCAGAGAGCAGTCTTCTCAACACCTCACTGCTAGACCAATGCCACACATTATAGTTTTTGGTTTGTTTTTGCTTTGTCATTTGGTGACAGCACAGCTCACTCCTTCTGTTCCCAATACGTGTATGAGTCAGGGTAAGGTGGTGTGGTAGAGTGTATTGTTGTTCACAATTATTTGCTACCCCTTTCTGTGAAAGGATTATAGATCCCTGCCCTGTTGTAGCAAGGCTTGGCCATGTGACTTGCTTTGAGCAATGAAATGGGGACAGAAATTTTGTGTGCCGCTTCTGAACAGGAGGTTTAAAGCCATCATGTGGTTCCACCAGCTTTCTTGCCTCTGCCATGAGAACCAAAGCACTCCAGATAGGGGCTACTTCTTCACCTTGAATCCTGGAAGGAAGACACATAAAGCAGAGACACAGCCAATCCACAATGACATCTAATATGGGAACATCTAATAGTGTTCTAAGGTACTGACATTTTGTGGTTGTTCCTTTTCACAGCATAATTTAGTGAAAGCTAACTGATACAGCTAGACTATACTGCAGTAATAAATAAATCCCCAAGTCTTAGTGGCTTAACATAAAAGAGTTTAATGTGCTCATTTAGGCCAGGGTGGGAGTAGCTCCATTTTCTTTGGGATGCAGCCTCCTTTTAGGCATCGCTAAGTAAATTGTCAGGAACAACCATGGCTTTGAACTTATCTGACCAATTTCTCTTTGGACCGCATATAATCAAATCCACTGGGATAGAACCTCATGAAGATCTGAATTATTATTTTTATTTTCTTGTACTTCAAATCCTCTTAGCTTGTTTATATAGTTTGACTCTTGCCATTTTGAGATTTGTTTTGATCTTGGTTGTACCATGCTTTAATCATTAAAAAAGGATTAATTTGGTTGCTCTAAAATGAATTCCATTCTAATTCCAAAATTCAATATTCTTTTGAACTTATTCCAGAAGCTGCAAAGGAGTATTGGTCTCATGATGTAGAGAGCTATTTGGGCCTCTGCAATCTTGGTGTGAGGGGGAAGGTTCAGACTCAGTATTCCACCTCCTTGCTCTCAGTCTCAAACCTCACACAGAATTTCCAAACATACCAAAGTGACCTGCTTATTTCTTTCTTATCTAAAGATGGTGATTAAAATTAGCTCAGTGCTGAAGCTCTAGAAGCCTTTGAACAGATTTCAGCTGCTCAGTCTCTCTATGACTAGGATATGTTCATTTAGGTGTTCCAACTCTTTTAAAAACTCTTCAGTAAATTTCCAAGCCTCTTGTCTAACACAACTGACCGATTGCCTATCCAACTCCCAGCCCTCTAGGCATCTAAAATCATTTCTCTGACATTCTCATTGACTAATTGGACTTTGATTGGTGTCAGCTGCTGCCAACTGTGATAAAACTGTTTTCAGTAAGCCTTGACATTCTGGAGGTGACATTAGGTCACTTCCTCACACTTATAAACAGGAAAGTTTTAGAATTGAGAGGAGAGTTGACGCTGCGGATAGTATTTCATTCAACAAACCTAATTTAAGAACTGACTTTTTGCCAGATACTGTTAAAAACTCACTCTTTCCTCCAAATTCCTACTGAAAAGAACAAATTAATGCAATTGGAAATTGGAAACGATGGGATGTCCAGACTGAGGGAGTCTATCCAGCTTTGAATCTCTGTGTGGGCAGGAAGAGCCCCTATGTGGGGAAGAAAGAGGAGACTCAGTGGGGGTGCACGACAACCTCTCACCCACCCAGCAGGGGCATGTGACGTGACGTGTGTGTGTGTGTGTGTGTGTGTGTGTGTGTGTATGAGATCTTCATCCAATCCAAACAACACTGCCGTAGGTAAGTACCAGCAACCCCCTTATAGATGAGGAAAATGATCCCTTCATAGTGTACTCACTAACAGCATGTAATTGACTTAGATGATAAGCTAAGTTGTGCAGACTCCTAATGAAGGCAGTTGTGCCAGTCAGAGAAAGGAAACAAGAGTCACAGATAACTATCTAGCTGCCATGACACACATGAACAAGACCCACTGGCACAGGGATGAGACTCCCTGAAGGGATGGGCCTGGGGTTGCAGCTTCCTCTGATTTCCACAGGGGGCAGTCAAACTTCTAACCTTGCAAAGTAAAACTACAGTAAATCTGAATCCTCTCCTTTCTATTTGTCTAGAGCCCATATTCCCTGTGGCAGAAGCTGCCTGAACTCTCGGTGCTGGGAAATATATCTGTCCCTCTGCAGAATGGGCAAACAAGGAAAACGCACTGGATATATGAGAAAAAGCAGCAGCTCAGAAGATGGCGGGCACACTGATGAACCAGGGCAGATGTTGTCCTGCAAGTCATGGGAGAAGAAGGAAAACTCTCACATAATCTCTCACTTGTGTTTTTAATAAGAGTATATTGCATTTATGATGCAAAAGCAGGCATCTTGAGAAGGGAAGAGTCTGAAAGTCAAAAATATTTCTCGGAGATGAAGACTATCAACTCTGAATTCATGCAATGGAGGGAGTAGAGAGTGAATTGAATGCAGGAGAAAATGGAATTAATGAAAGAGAAGTAAGCTTGATAAATTGTCCCAAGACACCAAAGGAAAAGATAAAGGAATAGAAACAATGAGAGAAGAGAGACATGGGACATCATGATCTAGGTGAGCTGATATGATATAACTGAAATACCTTTAGGAGAGGTTGTAATAGTTGGAGGGAAGTAACAATCAAAGAAATAGTAAAAGAAAAGTATTTTTAAGTGGAGGAAAAACTTGAACTTTAGAGTTGAAATAATTAAAATGATACTTCAGGGCAGTTTTTTAATTCAATGATTTCTCAGTGCAATAAAACAGATTCATTATAAAGGAAAATAATCTAGTTGCCAGCAGAATTCTTCTCTTTAAAATGAACACCAGCAGAAAACAACAGGACATTGTCCACACAATTTTGAGGGCCAAAATGTTGTGTTCCCAGAATCCTAGCCTTTGCAACATTAGCCTTCACGTGAGAGGATAGAGGAAAACAATCTCCATTGCACAAAGCTTAAGAAAGCATACTGTTAGTGTACCCTTCCTGAAAAAATTATTGAAGAAGTGCTCCAGTGAACCAAGAAATTAATCATAATAAAGAATTTAGAAATCAGGAAGATTTATAAAAGAAAATGTACTGAAAGATGGAACCAGTGAAATAGCATAAAATTTAGATTACTATTGCTAATGTAGTTATGAAACTTACTGCAAATGTCAAAAATAAAGAGAGAGAGAAGATACATAACATCAAAATGTATTAAAAAGATTGAGATCTAAAATCCTAGGTCATTTCAAACAAAACTGAGTGGTAAAGAGGGAGGTTGTGAAATTTCACATTTTACAGGAAGGAGTACACTGTTTCATGCTTCATGTTGATAGAAATACATGTCTTCATACATGTTTTTATAAAGTTTTAAAGATGAACACCAGTATAGTAGGTTAAAACCTTTTTGTTTTTGGCAGTTGAAATCCTCCCCTCTCTCATCCACATACCCACACACCCGAATAGAAAGGAGGTAACAATGAAGACTGCTCTGGTTGAGACAAAGCAGCAGACCTGGAACTCTAACCCCTGGGCTTCCCCTTCACCCACATGAGGCCCTGTAACAAAATCATGGAGCTCATAGAACAAAATTCAAAAAGCACAGTACTAGTAGATAAAATGAATAAAACTTCCATTTCAGCTCACAACTTTTGCCAAGTGCTATGAATGGATTACAGGTGAGCCATGAGATAAGGATCTCCTCTAACTGTGGGGTGGCTGGGCAGGCCTGGGGCTGCTGGGCTCCCATAGCCTTTGACTCTGGAGCTGCCTCCTCCAGGGCCCCTTGAAGGGTGGATGGTCTGATCGTGTGCCTCTCGGGCCCCACAGGCTGGCAATGTGTCTTCATTCCTTTGGACTCTGCTCTACCACACTGTGCAGAGCGCAGGCAAGGAGTAATTCTAACTCCTGGATGTCTCTTTCAGCAGCCGGAGTTAACAAGATGTTGGGAGAATACTGCACTAGCCCCAGGTGAGGTTGGTCCAGTGTGTGGGCTTCTGGGTGGGTACAGCTCCCCGTTTTCCCATGCATCTGAAACTTCTGTTCATTGGTGGTTGAGTGCCTTTTTAGTGGCAACTTAGCTAACTTCAGGATGGCCTCTCGAAGAATATATGCTCATTCAGAAAATTAGAGCATTGCCATTATTTTGAAATACTTAATATGAAAAATTTCAATGGATTCAAAATCTATTCACATTATCACAAGAAATTTCAATATTACTTTAACAGAAAAAACAAAAGGAAGAGCTGTTAGCTTCTTTAAATATAATTTAAGCATGTACCTTTTTGTGTAATTGTAAAAATGCTTTAAATTTTTTATCATCAACCTGTGCAAACAAAGTTTCTCATTGATAGTGCCTATAAAGAATTTAAAAATATCATCATGAAAAATTCTTCATCAGAAATTTTGTGTAGTTACTTCAAGCATAAAATTTGGTATAAATAGAGTTATGGAAGCAAACTCATTTTTAGTAAACATCTTGAGAATGTCTTATTTGGAACCTTTCTACAAATTCAATATTTAATGTGTTCCTCAATTATATTTTTTTACTATTTTACTTTTTAATCATAATTTTATAATATAAAGAAAATTTATTTTGCACCAAGCCCTGTATAGATGTCCTCATATTTCCTTCAGTTTACTGAGTGTGCAACGAAGTATTATTTTCCATGTGTGTGCCATGATGTAAAAGAGATGGGGAAGCACTGTTTTAGGGAAACAAATATGCAGAGAATGTTTGAGCAATAACAAAAATAAAGGCAAATATAGGAAGCCCATTTGAAACATAGCCAACATATGTTAAGTGAGGGGGGAAAGTTATAAAACAATGTGTATGGTTTATTTTCACTTTCGCAAAATGAAAATATTAAAAATACTACTAGTGGATAGTATGGATCCGTTATGGATATCTGTGGCTCGCCGTAATTCCTGTTCCCTTGTTGTTCCTGTCCCTCTTCAACCAGAACATGCGGTTACAGTGGAAGCAGCCATATTGGTACTCCATTGAACACGAGCCTGCCCCTGTCCCTGGCTGCTTGGATCAGGATGAGTTCTTCAAAAAATCCTATTCCCTTCCCAGGAGCTTGGGGATTGTGACCAGGAATGTCCAGTCTCAGTCTGGCTGCTCGCTTGAACAGAGGAGATTTAAACCACAAGATGTTGATACTCGCCATTTCTGCCACAAGATGAGGAAACAGTGCAGGAGGAAGAGAGCAGATTTTTCCAAATCCCTGCCGTGCTTGAGTCTGTTTCTAAGACTTGCTGCATTCCTTCTTGCGAGTTCAGGGAGACATCTACTATCCTTATTGAAAATCCCACCTTTTGCATTAACTTCAATTAGGTTTGCTTTGGTCACATTCAATGAATACATTATCTATATACTAATTCATAGGGAAAGATGAAAGACTGGAGCAGCTCGTAAAATCTTAGAAGGTTAACTCTGGATGGTAGACTGCGGGTGAATTTTATTTTTTATTTTGTGTTTAACAAAACTTTTCCAAGAAGCATGTATTGCTCTTGTTATAAGAAAAAAATTAAACAACATATTTATTTAGGGGATAAGAAGTTGGGTAATTATTTTTAAGTCTAATTTTTCTGTTTAAGCTCCTACTTTTGAGCCTTATTATATCTGACATAAAATGGAAGATTGGACAAGTAATTCTGAAAAGATTGGTCTTTATTACTATGACTATAATACTAAAATAAAAATCCAGCAATGTATTCTTTAAATACATATAAAAGGAATTATATTTTTAATTTGTTTGCTAAGGAAGGAACTTACAAACTTTTTATTGGTGCATAAGTCATACTCCATTTAGAGAAATATTTTATGAAGAGAAGGATATTTGCCCTCATTTTTTCTTTTAAATTAAGGCAAAGTGAGCCATAGAAAAATTAACAGATCCCCGACCCTGACCCTCAGAGTGGTCTTCCACTCCCTACAATGCCTCTAACATCAATGAGTGAGAAGACTGACCAATGTTATTTCCTAGGGGAGGGGGGAGATAAGGAAGCAGATTTGATTTGGGGAGCTGCCCACTGGTTAGTGGATTAATAGGAGAATATGTTTTTAATGAAGCACAAGAAGAAAAAAGGATGCAAAGTTTCTAACCCCAGACTGTTCTCAAAATAGCAGGAAAATCTGAGCCATGGAAACCCTAGTTTTAAATTTAAGATTCTAAGGGGGCGTGAGTGAAAACTTCTTTCTGAGTTGTCTCTTTCTGAGGGAAAATAAAACACTCAACACATTAATAATTTGGCAAAGTTGGCCATCTGACTCAAAAAGCTTAAATGCTGAAATAATTCATCCTGAAAACTGTGTGCTTTTGTGCTTAGCACAGATGGGTTCACCTGTGTGAATTTCTGTTCTTATTTAATGTTGTCGTCTTTAAGATGAGAAATGGAAGCTTGGCATTTCCTGATGCGTTTTCATTGGCAAGTCTTGAGCAGAAATAATCGCTAGCATGATTTGTCTGATGACAACACGATGGGGCGAAATGAATGATGACGGCCCTTGGCACCTGTACTTTGGGTGAGAAAGGAAAAGAGCTTGCCCTAGTAGAGAGGAGAAATATTTAATTAAAATAAAAAGCTGTTGGATAAGACAGTGTTCAAATGTGTGGATAACTCTGTTTTCCTCCTCAACACTTAACCCTAAAGGTTGCTTAGATCTTGTTCTTGAGTCTGTCACAGACCTCAGTCAATCCCAAAATGTAGGACCTAGTGGCTTTGAATTTCAGTGTCAGTGCTTTCTGAGCCCAATCAAGCATCATTTAGGGCTGACATTAATTCCTTTCTCAGGTCGCCTCATCAGCAGGGATCCAGGCTTTGGATTCAGGGGAACCGGTTTGAATCCTAGTTCCTAGCAATGAGACTTTTGAAAAGTAATTTAATCTCACTGAATATTGTTTTTCTTCTTTGTAGAAGGGGCTAATAATACTCACGTCCCAGGTAGCTGGAGAAATTAAGTGTGACGAAAGTACCTGTCATGTTCCCTGACATAACACATGCTCTTGCAGAATATTTCTGCCCTTTATCTATATTATACCTAGAGGTTTCATTTCAGCTCTAACCTTGTCTGCCTTGAAACACTTCCACTGCACAGCCTCCTTATCTTTTATGAATATACTTTGTTCATTGTACCTGCATTCACATTTGCTCAGGATCACTTAGATATTTGCTATTTTAAGATTTTCTAGAATATTCTTCTAGGGACTCCTTCCTTTGCCCAAAGACTGAGATGCCATTAGTTGTGAGAGTCTGGGAACTATCAAGTCAATAGCTTGGAAATATGATTCACCTCTGAGACTTACACTATGAAACTCTTGCAAAGTGGGAATTGGTTGTCCTTGCCTCATATGGTTATTGTGAGAACTGAATGAGATAATGGATAAAGCCCTTAGCATGATGCCTAAACATGGCTATGTAAGTGATGATGTTGATCACGTTGGATAAGCCTGAGTGTGCCAGCCAAAACAATACTTATAAGCAGTAATTATGTTGCAATTCTTTTCTAGTTAAAGATTAGAGATAGCTATAGGATAGACATTGCAAATAGGGGTTGACTCATTCACCCACATGCTATCTGGAATGGTGGGTTAAGAAGGATTCTGAAGCTGCCTCTCAGCTTAGTGGGAAAGCATGTGATGACTGATTAGAGATGCCAGCTGTGAGAGCAGGGTGAGTGATGGATGACATTTATTTAGCATTCTTCTTCTAGGTCAGTTTTGCTCCTTGTTTTTTGAATGGCACCTGCTTAGGTGGAGCAAAAGATTCCTCGATTCATCTATCTTACCCATTCCCACTTTCTTTTCATGAGGAAGATCAGCCCTGAGCTAACATCTGATGCCAATCCTCCTCTTTTTTCTGAGGAAGATTGGCTCTGGGCTAACATCTGTGCCCATCTTCCTCTACTTTATATGGGACGCCACCACAGCATGGCTTGACAAATGGTGCATCGGTGCGGCCCGGGATCCGAACCGGCAAACCTCGGGCCACCGAAGTGGAGCATGCGCACTTAACCGCTGTGCCACCAGGCTGGCCCCAATTCCTACTTTCTAATGTAAAAAACAATACTTTATGGTAACAAAAAAAATGGGGGACAAAATAATGAATACTACATTCAAACTCTTCTATGTTAGTTCCTGAAAAATTATAGGCCCTCCAGAAAGTCATTACCAATTTTAGAGTTATTAACCCATAAAAATTTGAAGTAAAAGTAATGTAGCTAAAGTAATAGTAATTAAAAAGAAGCATAGCACCTGTTGAAAACCCTGATGAATAAAGGCAACACTAATAATATTCTAATAACATGCTTTGTTGCCCTAAACAGTGGGAATACTAACTATGTCTATTATGTGGGACATAACTATGTGTATGTCCACGCAAGAGAAGGTTTCCATTGTTGCCAAGCTTTCATGAGTGGTCAGACTTAATCGAATCCTAAATTAGAGGCTCTCTAAATTCTGGTTACACACTAATTTTAGTTGAATGTGACAAAGATTACTAATGGCCCCCAGTGTCCCTGAATGGACACTGGGAATGATATTTGCATGTATTCATAGGGTGTGTGGACATTAGGTGAGATGCTGAATGGAACACTGAGGACACTGGCTGGCATATAGCACAAGCACAGAAAATGTTGGTTAGTACTGGTCCGTGCAATTCTAGGAATTCTAGTGAGATGCTGCTCACTCCTAAAATTCTTTTCTATCTTTTATGTGAGCCCTGCTACACCATTTGAATGTACTTCCTTTCATTTAAGGTCTTGATCCATGTTTAAAAAAAAAGCATATTGCCTTGGGAAGACTGACATTTTATTCCTTTAAATGTTTAGCATATTTATAAGTGTCTGTATTATATTACTATAAGTGACTATGTTGGAAAGGGAGTCACTAAGATGAATGTTATGGTCTCTGATGCCAAGGAACTATTAGTCTTTCTGGGATGCATGTGGCTGCCTGGATTAATCTGATAACTTCTTTGATCTGGCCCAACCCACCTTTCCAGGTAAATTTCCAGTCACAGTGGATTATGCTGTGTCCACATTGAACCGCCATGTTTCCTAAGCATTCCTTATGCTTTCCAAACTTTGCATCTTGCCACATTCTGTTTCTTCTAACTTACATTCCCCTCTTCACTTTTAGAAGAAATAGGTCAACTATAGCCTCACCTGTGAAATTTTCCTTTATTATCACAGTCTGAAAGTGAGTTTCCCTTCTTTGAATAGAATATTTTTGGTGACTGAATCGATGTGTGGATGAGTAAATAAGTTTGTATCTTACTGTAGTCCTGGGGCGTGGGTACAAGCATGTCTTAGTCATGCTGGCGAGTCTGCAGAATAAGGTGGCAAGAGATTCTGAAGACAGGCATTAGAGTTTTAGCACTAAATGCATACATACAGCAAGACATACTGTATACTGTGGTATTCAAGGACACCAACTATGGAATCAAATCCCTCTATGTTATGACCTCAAGCAAGTTACTCAGTTTTCTCATCTGTAAAATGGAGCTAACAATAGCACCTACATCAAAGGGGCATGAACATTAAAAGAGATAATAATTATTAAGCTCTTGACATGATAAGAACTTGGCACATGGTAGGAATTCAATAAATATTAATTATTATCATTTGCTATTTTGTGAGTTTCTCATTCTCCATGTAGCAATAAGACTAGACTCAGTTCTGGTCTTGACTCTAGATTCATTTTCTTGACAGATAAACATTTTAATTTCTTTAAACTGGAGACCATCAGGAGACTATTTGGAGCATCAGGAAATGTGGTTCGTGGAACTTATCTGTTTCAGATAAGCTAGTTCTTAAATTGGAGTAGTCCCTACTCCATTCTCTTTCAAGTTCATATTTACTGCGTTTGATGATCATCTCCTCTTGTTAGCTGGCAATAGTTGAAACCAATTAAAATGCAATTAATACAGACAACTCTGGTGTAGAATGATGTTGGTTTGTGGCAGAGGCATTCAGAGATGAGCTACCCAGCGGGCCTGTCAGGTTGGCAGTATAAGCTGGAAACCCATTTAAAGGTTCTTTGCAAACAGCTGAAATGCTTTCCTCTGAGTGTCACCAATAAAGCACAAAAAGATGTCAAAAAGCATCTTGATGTGCTGCTGTTTACAGCAAGTTTTCCTGATCAAGGACAAATAGATCATTTATCTTATGTTTTATGTGTGTATTTGTGTGGTAAGTAATGTATGCCATCCACTGTAGGAAATTTGGATAATATAATTTGAGAAGAAAAATAAGGATGAGGAGATTAGAGCCTTATCTGAAATGCTACAAAGGATGTAACGCACAGCATTTGAGGTCAATCAGAGTTTCTTTCAAATCATTTTTCATGATGTCTTGAAGCTACACCTCATTTGCGGTTTCACAGTTTCCAAGTGGACTGGTAGGTTGGACGGTGGTTGGGTAAATCCTTCACAAAATAGAACAGAGAAACATTTGAATTAGGGATGAGACAACAGGAAGAAACATCACAGGGAAGAGGAGCCAGAGAAAGAAAAGGCATTTATGAAAGTAGGATAGCCGAAGTGGCTGTATACCCTGGGTTTTTCAGAGAGTCCCAGTTTATACCTGCATTCCGGCATCTTACCCATTTAGCACCCCTTTTCACTTTCAATGTTCCCATTTATGCAATAAATTATGTATCCACTGGAGTTAAAACTGAAGTGCTCAATTTCACTCTCATGAGCCAGAAAAAAGTAGCGTGGGCCAAAATCTGCCACTGGCTGCTGAAATTCCAATTTGTCTAATAGGGATTTAGAAGGAAAAGCAAGAGATTGCATGCTGAAAAGCCTAAGCACATTCACTTGGTTACTTCGGTAATAAAGATGACACATCTGGGGCTGGCAAGATAATCAAGTGTGTTAGTACCTAATGCAAATTTGGTCCTCTGGGAAATTGATAATCCGTTCACCTGGGATCTCCTTCTGCTCACCTTGTGGCAGAAATGTTGCCTCATTTTTCAAGGTAGTTGAAGTCAGAGAACACAGACAAACGTTATGGCTGCTTAAGAAATGAAGATTTTATTCCAAGAGGTGGGCTGGAAGGAGATATGGTAAAAGGGATGATTCTAGTCCAAGGGCTGGGAACTTGTTGCCTTGGAAACAGTCTCTCTCTCCTCCCAAAGCAGAGCCCACCTGCGGACTCATCTCCTCAGGTCCCTGTGTGTCCACCCAGCAGGGGCCAACTGCCTCCTGAGAGAACAGAATTTAGCTGTGTCTCCCTTTGGCTGCACATATACTAACAACGGAAGGAGTTCAAGAATATTAGCATGACTCCTGTGCAAGTAGGTTATTGGTTTATTCCAATTTTTTGAAGCCAAGTGTTACAACTTTTATTCAACATTGTTCTGGAGGCTCTAGCCGTTGGAGTAAGGCAAGAAAAAGAAATAAAAGTTGCCTTGATCAGAAAGAAATAAACAAAACTGATTTTTCAGAGATGACGTGAAAATTGTCCAAATAGCAGACCTACTTTATATACATGTACATACACATACACACACATTAGGAGAGTTTAACAAGATTGCTAGATGTGAGATCAATTTTTAAAAGTCAATTGCATAGCCTTACAATAGCAACTAATATTTATAATGTGTTAATTTTAAATAAAATACATTTTAAAATAGGAATAAAAATATGATACTAAGGAATAAATTTAACAAAAGATGTCTGTTTTTTATGTAGAAAAGTACACAATTTTACTGAAAGACATTAAAGAAGACCTAAAGAAATGTAGACATGACAAGTTCCTAGATAAGGTGATCAGGTCTTCTATAGCTGCTCTATTAAAATATCAATTGAATTCTTGAGGAAACTTGATAGATAGCACCTAAAGTGTATATGAAAGAGGAAAGGGCAAACAAATAGCCAAGAACAGCTTAAAAAGAGAAAAATGTGGGGGAAGTTGACCTTCCAGCTGTAAGGATTTATTATAAAGCTTTATGTAGCTCAATGCATGGGTTCATAAGAAATCACCTAGACAGAATAGAGCTGGAAACAGACTCACCCATGTATAGAAGCCTGACATATACAGAGCTCACATTGCAGACCAAGGGGGGAAAATGGACTATGCAATCAGTGGGGTCAGGACATTGGCTATCTCTGTGGAAACAAGCAAAATTGGATCTCTGCCTCATCTTCTAATCAAATCTAGTTCAAGTGAATTAAAAGTTTAAAAGTAAGAAGAAATCTTAAGCTTCTAAAAGAGAATATAGGGGAAAGTCTTTACCTCAGGTAGGGATATATTTCTAAACAATTTTCACAAAATATAAACCATGAATGAAAAAGCAATAAATGTGATCATATCAACATAAAAATTTTATGTTTATCAGAAGACAAAGAAAAAGAAAACCTGAAAGAAAAATGGTCAAAACACATGAAAAAGATATTTCACAGAGCAAGAACCCCTAATAATAGTAAATATATGAAGAATATACTCAACCTAATTGGTAACCAGAGAAAATCAAATTCAAACTACAATGAATTAGTGTCTTATGCCAGTGAGACTGGCAAAGTTGGACAATACTAGTCTTAATGAGAATGTCAGACACATTGTGAGTGAAAATTAGTACAACCACTTTGGAAAATTATTTGCTATTATTTTTTAAATTAGCAGAAAACATATATTACTTAGCAATTTTATTCTTAGGTGTATACTGTGGAGAAATTCTTGCTCATGTGCATAATGTAGAAAAATGTTCATACTGTGTTTACACAAATGTCCATGCAAATATCCATAGAGAGGAGAATGGATCCATAATTTGAATACTAGACAGTCATACACATGATTGAATGAAACTGATGCTTCAACACAGATGAGAATCAAAAACATAATGTGGAGTGAAGAAAGCAAATAACAAAAGAATACCCAGAGTAGGATTCCACTTAATAACGTTCAAATGTCCAAAAATGAGTAGCATATAATTCTAGGTTACATACATATATAATAAAACTATTTTTAAAAGCCATAATCTTTGGTGGGGAGGGAGGGAAATAAGAAAGACTAATGGAGAAGGATATCAGGGCCTTTGCAAGAATTAGTAATTTTCTATTTCTTAAGCTGGCTGTGGGCGCATGGATGTTCACTTAATTATTCCTTATTCCTTAGCTATTCACTAGACATACTTTTTTGAATGTATGAAATGTTTCACGAAAAATAAATTTTTAAAAAGATTCCAGCTGGCCACAGACTCCCATCAACTGATGCAGTCAGTCCAATTATTTCCTTATTTACAGCTGGATTTATACTTTTAACTTTGGCTCATCCCTGAACAAATTTACTGAACATGGTCTGGTGATCAGCTTAGCAGCCCTTTATAATGTCGTAGCCAATCCCAACCTCAGCATATGCGTAATACAATTTTAATGATCCAGAACAACATATTTAGTCATCGAGTATAGGCAGATTCCCCATTAGCAATTGCAGCGGAAATCCCCCAGTATGTAATTTCTATTAGTGACTTTATTATGAAGTTCCAACGCTGCCTGCTGGGGGCTATCCCAGGAACCAGATTTGATGATCCCAACAAATATTACTTCCTCGGTAAAGCCTTTCCTAATGCCTGAAGGCAGAATTTGTTCCTCCCTTCTGCTCATCCCAATAGCATTTCCTTGCTTGCAGATGGAGAGTACCAGCTCATACCTTATAGGTTGCTATGAGGAATAAACAAGATGATGCATTTAGAGCTCACAGTAAGCACTCAGCAAATACTAGCTATTCGTATGTTTGTGTTTCTGTTTGCATTTATATTTATATTCTTCTTCTTCTTTTGACTTTATTGGAATGCATGGCACAGTGTGACATGCATCAGCTAATTGTGTATAGCTTTATCTCCCTCCATAGTCTACAAACCCATTGAAGGTAGGAAGTGTGTGTCTTCTCACCTACGTGTCCCTGGTGCCTAGTATTGTTCCTGGTGTGCAATAGGCACTAAATACATATTTATTGAATTTAGTTATAATTGTTTCTATGGTTTCAAATTCTTCTTTTAAAATTTAGGATTTCCAGACCTATTTCAGGTTCCACTCCCTGAAAGCCCCTGAAATTTGTTGTCCCAACTCTGTGCCTAGGGGATGCCAGTTGTATTTGCACTTGTTCCTAGCTGGCTGTAATCAGTGGTTTGGTGGGACAATGGCAGGGCTCTCATAAATACTTCCTAAAGAGAATGAAAAATACTCACTGCTGCTTGGGCAGTTTGCTAGCCTGGTAAATAAAACTCTTAAAGCACTATTCATTACCACCTGGTTTGGTCAGAAAATATGGGACCCAAATATGAGCAAAACCTTCTTTTCCTAAGTCAAATTGTTCGCTTTAAAAGATCTATTTTGGAAAGAAGGCAAAGAACTTAGCATTATTGGTCATGAAGCTATAATAGTTTTCTTAGGTGAGTATAATTTGCTGCTGAATATAATCCAATGAACATTTAGAGCTGGGCCCTGATTCACTGGCTGTAGACTTTGCCATTCCATATGGATCAATCCGAGAAGTAAGCGATAGCTGATATGATGCACAGCAAGGTGAGGGCCAGAGAATATAGGCATCTCAGGCAAACAATAAGTCCATTCCTCTAAAGATCTGACATTCTAATCTTGGTCTGTGACTAATTCTAGTTGTATAGTCATCTGCTAACAGTGTTTAAGAACTTCTCTGTTTGAGAGGCAAAATAGTGCGATGTGATGTGTAATATAGATCATTATGAAATTTTATTGGGAATTTTATTCGTTTAATTAATAATCATATAAAATGTATTTGGTTAGAGGGTTTATAATGATATAATTATGTGGTTACATACATTTGGAAATAATTTGTGTTATATTAATAGAAACAGAATGTACTAAACCAGTGGATTTAGCGGAATAGATCTTTAGATAGTAAGCTATTTTAAGGCACGATCAAGATGGAGAGGAGGAGGCTGTGACGATCTATGTTTTTGTGACCACAGCAATGGTGAGAGCCAAGGATAGCAGTCTCTCAAAGTGGGGCAGAAATCTTGGATAAGAACGGACTCTGCAAGCATCCCTCTTGGTGGTCCAGGTACTAAATCCTTCCTCATCTCAAGATACTAGGATGAGCAAAACTCCATGCAAAAGAAGTAAGAGGTCATCAAGGAAGAGCAGAGAGAGCCTTATCAGTTGGCCTTGGAGGAGGGTTTGGAGTGAAGGAATGGTTGGAGTAGACGGAAAAGTGTGAGATCAAGTGGGCAAGGGTTTTCATGATAAATAATAGGTGTACGAACTTTCACCCTCTAGAGCCCGGGAAGCGTGCTCTTACCGGTCATTTTGTCCATTGGGGTGGCCATGAGGTGGGTCAATAAACCAAGATTCAGAAACCAGTGCTACCTCCCTTGTACTGTCACATAGCAGCAGCAAAGGAAACCCTAGGAGCAGCAGGTAGGGGAGCCTACATCTTAGAAAGAGTGTGACTTTGGAGTCAGGTAGCACTTAGAAGTCCAACATTTGCCACTCCCAGGACGTGAGAGCTTCTGTAGGTTACTTAATATTTCTGAGCCTGTTTCCTATTTTTCATAAAACAAGATGGAAACAGGTTCTTCTTAAGTGTACTTTTATTGGCTTTTGTTTTGTATGTTAGTTAAGGACTAGAGAGTACATCTATCAAGGACTAGGTACATTTGCAGGTGCTTCAAATTCTTCTTTACGACTGAACATTGATTGAGTGTAGCTCCACTCAGACCTGTGCTGGAATCTGGGAAAGATGAATGAGACTGTTTTGTTTTGTTTTGTTTTCTTCAAGGAACTTGCTATCTGGTTGAGAAGACAGGTAAACAAGCGTGGTAACCACTTTACAAGAAGGAGTGGAAGAAACTGCTAGATGCCTTCTAGCATTTATTTGTTCTTCTTCCTTACAAATAAGAACCCCAAATTTTGATTGGGATCATTGCCCTTCAGCTAAAATACTATTTCACCAACTCCATTTTACAGGTAGATGTGTCCTTGCAATTAAGTTACAGCCCATGGGAGATAAGCAGAAGTTCTGTGTGCAACATCTGGGATGTTTCCTGAAGGACAGGGATATTCCTTCATTGTCTTCTTTTCTTTCTCTGTTATCTGGAATGTGCAGCCATCTTGGACCTGAGGTGGAAGTCGTGCAGGCAGAGAACCATGCAGCAGCAAAGCAGATGTACCACTGAATCAAGATCCTTGGAGACCATGAGGCCAGCCTCCAGCTTTGTTTGGGCTTCTTGTCTTCAAATTTCATTTACATGAGAGAAGGATAAACATATCTTTTGTTTAAGCCACTATTCTTTTGAGTTTTCTGGAACTTGCAGCCTAACTTAATTGAATTAATGCAATAGGCTTCAACAAGGGATGCCAAGGAGGAACTGGCGATTTTTTTACGGGGGGACCAGGAAAGGCTTCTCAGAGAAGGTGATGGTTCAGCAGGTTGGGAGGATGAGCAGGGGGCCTGCCACCCGATATGGTGCCCAGATTAGGAGTTTCATACTGTGTCTATTTATAGATATTGTTGGCATTATCTAGACAAGCTTATTACAAGGAGGGTTTGAGAGCTCTTATACAAATTGATCTGCCATTTCTAAAATAAGAGAGGGCTGGAGATTTTCACTGAGAGGCTGAAACAGCTGGATGGGTATTTTTCAATTTACTCATGTGTGTGTGTGTGTGTGTGTGTGTGTGTGTGTGATGATGTTTTTGAAATGCTAATAGTTGTTTTTCCTCATATTTCCTTTTATCTCTACATTTCTCCCATATTTTAACCAACTAAACTAGTCTAAGTTCACTGGCTCAGAAGAAGAAAGTAGCTACATACAGCAGAGAAAAGGGAATTGTTTTTTTGACTTTTGAGTTTCAAAGTACAGGCTCCAAAAAGAGACTCAGACTGTCCAACAAAGACTGGAAAAAATTCTGTCACTAGAGGTAGGAAATAGACAAGAAGCACAAATGAGTCCTTAAGAAAGAAATTTTGTGTGCCCTGCTGTCTGGGCCCAGACCCAGGGCAAGGTGGTGGGGCCACTGGAAAACCCAGATGCGTTTGTGGGATCTGAAAAGAGAAGGTCTCTTAGCCGTTTCCTAGGTAGAGTCCTGGGTAAGTGACAAGGCTCCAGAAGAGAAATGAGTGTGTCATGTCTGGGCAGAATGGACCTTAGATACTCAGAATTCCCCTGAATTCTAATATGGCATGGGAGCTGCAAAATGATTCCTGTGTGTCCATGAGTGGCCCAGAAGTAGCAGAGAGAGAGTGAGTCACTAAACCCAAAGAAGTCTGGGGGAGTAGGAGGAATGATTCAGAGGCAACCAGAGAGCGCGTTTCTCCAGGTGTCAGCATGGAAAGATGACTGTGAGGATGTGGTACCCACCTTCTGACACCTGGATACTGTGTAAGGCCCCTGACCTTAGGTGTGATGGGTGACCCCACCACAGAAAAATGGAGCTGAATCCCACACTGCTGATCTGGTGAAAAGGAGCTCGGTTCAATTATAGAAGAATAAATAAAATGATTGTGCTTGCAGACCTGAGTGTGAGGATAGAGATTAGGATCTGCTGCATCTTCATTCATTCAACAATAATTAATTGAGTACCTATGAAGTGCCTGGCATGTGGGATAGTACAGTGAACAAAACAAATGAAACTCCTGCCCTGATATAGCTTACATACTAGTTAGAGAGACAGACAATACACAGAAAACAGATAAATACTATTATATTATTCAGTCAGGTTGTCATAAGGACTAGGTAGAAAAATAAGGTAGGGTCAGGAATAACTTACCTGTACTAGAAGGTGAATATTCATACATTAGTGATGAGTCTGAACAGAACCCCTTGTTCCTATTACCAATCTTGTTGTGTGGCATATTGATCTCATGTAACTGATGAGAGCACACATTCATTGATCACTCTCAACATGAGGGATGCCAGAAATGAAGATGAAGTAGGTAAATTGTCTATTAAATGTTCCAAAGATCAAGGCTGAGACTGAAGTTGAGTACCAAATTTTGGCTATACCCCAGGGCCAAAGCTGAACTTCAATGCAAGCCTCATATATTGTCTCTTTTAACCCTTCATCCACCTCACTGGCTAAATATCTGTACTCAGTTTTATAGAAGACAGCATTGACTCTTAGAGAGGTTAGTTAATTGGGCCAAGGTTATACTATGATTCAAGCCCGTTACCATGAATTCAAGACCTTCAATCCGCACTAAACTGGGTAAAACACGCCAGCATTTCCATGGGCTGCACTCCTGGACTCTCTTTAGCTTTGTAGCCAATTTAGGGTTTCAAACAGAAGGACAGGCCTGAGAAATCCTCTGCCACCCTAGAGGACCCTCTCTCGGCCAGGTAACTCTCAGAAAGTCATAACACTGCCATTAAGGATGAAGGGTGGAGTGGAGGAGTAGGGGCAGAAATGTTTTGCAGTGAGACTCGGAAGTCTAGATTCTTCTGCTGCAAACTTCTATGGATGAGATTGAGCTGTAATCAGTCTGAGCCCATGGCAGAGACATACGTTCCTAAACCAGAGGATTAGGAAGTTTGAAGGGACATCAGGGATCATCTAGTCTAATAAACACCCTAACATATGAATTTTCTCAATAGGATCTCTGACTTGGAGATGCCTCTCTTCTCTTTTTTCTTCCCATCTCTTGTTTTAATAGAGAAGTTCTAACCTGATTGAGCAAAATGCCTGTGTTCAAAAAGGTCTTTCTGTTCTAGAGGGGAGCAAAGGTAATGACCAGAGATCAGCCCTGGGTTATCTGAAAGGGACTTCTAAGGAAAAAATTCAAGGGTCTCTGTCCAAATTCCACTGATATCCCACTATCAGTGCCCACTGATAATGGCAGAAGAAAGTCGGAGCTGATTTTATCAGAGTGGGGGCCATGGAACTCAATTTCATGGCTTTCCTCAATATAGATATTAACAATTTGGCAAAATTATTGGCCAATTGACTCACAGAATAAGCATTAATAAAATAATTCAACCTGAACAATGTGCTGTTTTATGGCTAGTACATGTAGGCTCACCTGTATGAATTTACTGTGCTTATTTAATATCCTCTTTAAGATGAAAAATGATGCCAGCTCAGTGTTAATAGCATCTTTTGACACTGAGAAAGTGTTCCTATGGATTGAATGGCAGTCGCTCCTTCCTCAGACAGAGATTGAAAACTTTATCTTGAGTGACTTGCACTGGTGATGGCACCCGTGCAAACGTTAGGACAGAGTGCATGCTGACAGAACAGTGCGTTCCACAGGTCCCTTGACTTTGCGGGCTCACTGGTCAAGGATGACCTCTTTCAGAGAGCCTTTGTCAGTTGCCATTGGGCTAGTATAAAGGAAACTGCTAACTCATTCGTATTTCAATTTACAGGTTAGCTCTTGAGATATTCTCCATCAGATTGCATATTTTGCTTTTTCTTTATTCTATATCTTACTACCTCATGGAATCTTAAAATCCTGTCATCAGGAAAAATGATAGATTTATGGAGACACTTTGAATATGAAATTATTCAAAGCTCCCTTAGAGATCCTGAAAGTGTCCTAATCAGGAAATATGGGAAGCACAAGATATTGATCTTTTCTGGGGCTCAGATTCCCTGCCTATAAACTCAGGGAGAGTCTGAAAGTACCTTCTAGCCATAATATCTCCAAAGTCTATAATTTCTCCCCTGCTTTTAGGAACAGATTCTTAGAGAAGTCTTCCCATTCAGGCACACAACATTTTATTTCTCATTATTTTCTATATAAGATAGTGTAAATTGGGTGAGGTGTTAGGCAGAAAATAACATTGGATTAGGACTCAGGAAGCTGATTGTGGCTTTCGTCGATGAAAGCTGTATGGCTTTGAGTAAATCACTTAACTTCTCTAAATCTCGGTTCATTCATTTATAAAATGAAAGAGCTAGATTAAACTCTCCCTATGATTTTTTTTTAGTCCTAAAAATTTAAGTCTTGTAGACCATTGGGATTTTGTAACATGTAATAAGTTATAAAAGCCAATGATAATATATAATTGTTATTTTTACTTCTTTCTAATAAGATCAGATTCCTTTAAGCAGAAGAAGAGTTAGCCTGTTGGGTTTTTATGTTGGGGAGTCGGAGAATATTGGATAAATCAATGCTTTTCACAGACCCCAGAGAGGCCAAAAATATATTTTCAGAGGTCTGCAAGTTCATAAGTCTGAGAAACACTGGTGTAAAGACACCAAACTGGCAGTACCTAGAATTGGAAGTGGGTGGGTGGTAGGTAGAGGCGGGTGGGAGGTTGAGGGTAGGATGGTGTATTGGTCAGGGTCTTGGCAGCAAATAGAAGGACATTTAATTTGAGTAATTTGAGGAGAACTTACTACAGAGAGTATTTCCGAAGATGCACAGGGTGCAGGAAAACCATAAAGAGAAGTGCGGTGTCCAGACACCATTAACACCCCTAAGTTAGCAAGGGTGGAGAAGGGAGTAATCCCCAGAATAGAAGCAGAGAAGAGACTGTGACCTTCAGCTGAGACACACAGCCAGCCCATAGGAGGGGGCTGGGAAAATACCCCAACTTCACCCTGTCTCCCACCTCCATTCTCCTGCAGTCTTCACACTCACTGAAATCAACCAGGGCATGGGAGTCCACTGATGTAGCCAGAGAGATCTGCCTCCAGGGGACAGAACAGGATGGTAAAGCAGGGATATGGATCTGTAGAAGCAAAATGAAGATATCCAGCACAGTGGGGTAGAGAAAAAGAGAAGGTCAAATCCTTTTAAAAGAATGACTCAAATATCGAGCACCATCTATACTGAAGGCAGGCTTTACTTAATGTGATTCTATTTCATAAGATCCTGTAAATTAACATGCTTCTGCCTTTCTTCTCTCCCTACAGTACCCAGTGCAATGCATTGCACACATGAGAGGCTCAACAAAGACGTGTTGATTAGATGGGTACTTAACAATGCTTTAAATTTGGAGGTAAAATCTAGAGGAACATAGTTTCTCAAAAGTCATACTTTCCCCTAGAAATTGAGAGAAAGAGAAATAAAAATATTCTAGATTTGGGGTTGAGAGGAAATGAAATAAAATACAAAAAAGGATGCCAGAATTTTATTTTAATTGTTAACCATTATTAATGATGCCATTTTGTTTTACAGTGCCATTTCAAGGTTGCTGGCTGACTCTGGTTTTTAAAAGAATCCTCTGAGGGGTTTTTTTTTGTTTTTTTTTTTTACCCCCACTTTATAGATGAAGAGGTTGAGGCCCCAGGAGGTTGAGCAATTTGCCCACGGTCACACTGCTAGTAAATAGTGCTGATTCCACTGTTGATTCCATCACACTGCTCATTACTTTAAAAAGACTTAATGCAAGATTCCCTAGGTGGGGATTGGGGGGGTGGGGATGTTAGACTACTAATTTATTCATCTCCTACCTTTTCTTTTTGTAAGTGGAAAATATGACAATTTTATTTGCAACCTAATGGACTATTTTTTTGAAGGAATTGAATTTAAATGATATCATCAATCACCTACCCAGATGATATATGGCTTCAGGAAACAAAATTAAAAGAGTTAAAGCAGTTAAGCATATATTTTATTTCTCTTTTGCATTTTTAACAGAACCAGAATACAGTACATTCACCAACACCTGTTTGTTATTTGCAAAATACTATATTTAACTTGTTCTTTTCTTTAATTGAGCAAGATTTCATGCCAAATTCAGATTCTGCAGATGGATTGTTTAGAAATAAAATGTCAAATTTCTTCTTCACACATCTAATTTCTTTTTGACCTCAGTGAATTCCCCAAATCTAATGAAACTGCTAGGTACAAGACCGAGGAGGACCCGGCTGCTATCGGGCCGTTTTCTTCCTCTTTATGTATTTTTATGGTATCTATTTTGCAATTACTAAATGGTGGTCTCAGGGATACCCATCTGTCATGCCTAATTAGGAACTATAAATGGGTCTTCAGCAAATATTTCATTAAAAATGAGATTTCCTAGTAATAGAAAAATATTATACCCAAGCTATAATAGTGAGTACCTTACAAAAATATCAAGGAGAAATATGGAGAAAATGAATACTGTACTATATTATCTCAATTTTAATTAGATTCATAGAATGTTAACAGGAGAAGAGAGCTCAGAAAGTGGCTGGGAGGTAGAGAACTAAACATCCATTTAAATAAACATGCTTCATTTAATATCCACGACATGACTAGCAAGTTGGGATAATTATTGTCATTTTACGTGCAACAAAATGGAGGCTCAGAGAAGCTGTGTAATTTGCCCAATATCACACAGCTAAGAAGTGGCAAAGCCAGGATTCAAACCTGGGTTTATCTGGATCCATTGCCCAAACTCATACCAGTGAGTCAGTTGCATTAATAAGACCAGAATCCAGATTTCCTGTCTCAAAGCCTCCAGCACGCTCTGATGCCTCCAGGCAAGGATGGACTTGGATCCTGAGAATAAAGCCAGAGGCTTTGACTGCTTTTTTTTTCCTCCTAGTAATTGTCCCAGACCCTTATAACATCACACGTATGAACATTTATTTATATTTAATGTTACCCATTGAACATGTATCAAGGAGGAAGAGCTAAACAGATAGCCACATCTAATCTCTCTTCTTCATTATAATTAACTTGTTTCTTATAATACTCACAGCTTATCAAGGACTGTAGTGGTTTAGTAAATATTGTCTAAAGCCATGCATTTGAATGGGTATCATTGGATTTTGGAGCTGGAAGATTCTTGGAAGATGATGTAATCTTTCTTCCTATAGTACCATATGGAAATTAAGTCCCAGAGAGCTTCAACGACTGGTCCAAAGTCATCCATTTATATCAAGTTCTAGAACCCAGGTCTTCTGATCTCCAGGAGAGTGTGTTATTCCTTCACATCAGTTTGTTCCAGAAACAACATCAACAACAAAAAGATATAAAAAGATAACCTCAAGGCATGATCTGCTGAAGCAACAAACCTCAAGGAAACTGAAAAACAGCCCTATTGATATCTAGGTAAAAAGAGCAAATGACATTCAGGAAGGAAAAATCAGAGTGGCCTCAAAGTTGGGAGATATTGGAGCAGTATCTTTAGTGGTCTGAGAAGAGAGACTAAAGAAGAACCCCAGAATTTATATCAAGTCAAGTTGTTTATTAGTAGACACAAGAGAAATATATTCTAAAACATTTGAGCTATAATTGATGAAGAAATCAAGCCAAACATGAGAATCAAATGCAGAGCTCTGGCATTATTAGAAGAGACTGATAAATTATGAGACTCAAGGTTGCAGACCAAAATGTACATGCTGTTATACTTGACAAAAGAAAAGTAGTAATACAACGGACACAATCCAAGATGTGGGGTGGGGTGGGGTTGGAGAGGAATGAGGAGAGGTGTGCACACACCAACATCTTCAACTTTCATATTGGAGACTCAACAGATTCAATGCAACATTGTTAAACCAAGAAATGGGGACATATGTGCATTTTATGTAGTTACAGAGGTAACACCAGAAAAACTAAAAGCAGATCAGAAATGAAAATTTATAAAACAAAATAAATCCAAAATACAAACCATCTCACCAAAGATTGAAAAGGCATGAAAATTCGGATGATTTTATGATCTCACTTATATAAAAAATCAATGTATACAAAAATATTTATACACCTCCACCCACTCACACACATTACCTATTCATAATGATGACATTTGGATTGAAACGGGAAGGGAAGGGGAAAACTATAACTTTTTACTTCAGCATTTTTTTTTACAGTAAATAAGTGTTCATTTTACAACCTAGTAAGCATGATCAAACACTTTAACAATTAAACAAATAAATGAAAGATGAACCAGCAATAGAGATTACCTTAAAATTTTACCAATAATTCAGACAAAAATATCCTGGGAGATATGAATTATTACCTACCATCTACAACAGACTATTAAAACGCTGTCACCTCAGTGTCCCAGACAACTAAGTTGTCCATTAGAATACCAAGTCAGGCTGCTACTGCCGCCACCACCACAGGCTTCGGCCACTGGAAGTCACTAACACTTTCTTACACCCAGATTGGGTCAACCCAGCTCTATTAAATTGTGTGAGAATCTAAACTTCATATTCAATCCAGTTGTTTTGGCTCATCTACATAGGAAATTATTTTGATAAATATTAGAATTTTTATTATCCCGTAAATGGTGCAAGCAGAACTTTCAGTTCTTTCTCTCTTCCGGCAAGTGCAATATGATAGCAAGTTAGGATGAGAATTTGACAACAAGCAGGTAGCTAATTCCTCACATTTTAGGAAGGACGCTATTATGCATGACATCTCAACTCATCAAGAACATTTTTATTTTTTGTGAGGAAGATCAGCCCTGAGCTAACATCCATGCCAATCCTCCTCTTTTTGCTGAGGAAGACTGGCCCTGGGCTAACATCCGTGCCCATCTCCCTCCACTTTATATGGGACGCCGCCACAGCACGGCCTGTAAAGCGGTGTGTCTGTGCGCGCCTGGGATCGGAACCTGAGAACCCTGGGCCGCCAGCAGCCGGGCGCGCGCACTTAACCGCTACGCCACGGGGCCAGCCCCTCACCAAGAACATTTTTTAAGCTCCCTTCCAGTTTTCTCTTTGGGGTATGACCTTGCAACTAACACTACATATATTTTAACAAAATTTATATTTCCATTTTTTTAATATACAAAAAGAAATTGTTTTTACAATACGAACCACATCTCCAACTTTACTGATGTGTTGCAGTTGAGCATCCATGAAAATGTTAAGCCAGGAATACTGAAGGACAAGTAACTTATTTTTTGTGTGTGAAAAAATTCTAATTCTCTATGAAATACTATTTTTTCTCTAAGACAATTAACTGAGAGTAGAAGTTTAATAACTACTCTTTGATAATGATATTATATGTTATTGATGATTTTATAAATTATTAATATGCAATCTGGTTGTCCAAAATGCAGACAAAATTGTGTTTTGGTATGTCTATTTGAGTTAGAGTGTGTGGTGCGTACATATGTTTGCAGTCATAATAACATGGGACTGGTGAAACATAACAATGACGATCCTCTCACCCGCACCCTTTTATGGCCTCCTCAGGCTATTAATTGTGTGGGAACTCAAACTTCATATTCAATCCAGTTGTTTTGGCCCATCTACATAGGAAATTGTTTTCATAAAAATTAGAGCCTGCATTAGAGCCAAGAAGGCAAGAATTCACATGGAGGTACAGAGCTCAGAAATGGTTCTGTTGTGGGCCTTGTCAAATCAGCCTCCTTGGAGCTCAATCATTTATTCAACTAGTATTTGTTAAGAACCTAATATGTGTCAGGCAGAACTAGGCATCAGGGATACAGCAGAGAATATAGTTATGATTTCAATGTTTTATGTAATGTTTGCATGTTGGCTTCCCCAGGGAGCAGACTCTGAGCTGGAGATCTATTGGGTTGTGTTCTTGGGTTCAATGCGTGGGGCAGGGAAGGGCAGGAAGAAGGATTGGACAGAGGGACAGTGAGCTGCACTTTAATTTTGGTAGTTTATAATTGTTTTGTGCTCACCGCCCAAATCCCTCTTCTCTAGAACTTCTTGTTCCTGAGGTTCCATCTTTCTCCTTTCAGGCCCTTGGCTAACTAGCCAAGCCATTTGCCACTATCCATGAGTCCACTTATACTCTTACCTTGGGCCACGTCTCTTTCAGCACAAATTGGATGAGCCGGTAAACTGCCCAAAGCTCTGCCCTTTGGGAGGATTTCCACTCATTACCCACTGTCAAGGACTGACAACCTCTGAGTGAGGTGGTATTGCTACCACTGTTCACTTTCAGCTTTCACTCCCATACCAAACTCACCTACCCATGAACCAAGCTTAGGGGTCTGTTCCTCATCCATTAGTGGGTCATGAGGGATCTCCCAGGGGCCCTACGTGTTGAAGTGCAGGCGAGAGAGAAGTGCTGGTGCAGAAAGAGTGGTAGGTGACATGTGGATCTGTCCTACCTCCTTTTGTAGCTTGCTTGTGCACTCCAGATTGCTCATGCTGAATCTTGGCTGTGCCACTTCCAATTTAAGATGGATTGCCGCTGGGCCCATCCAATTTTATGACTTGGTGAGTCTGAGAGAATTCAGGTCATGATGGACAGTTCTGGCTTCATGGCCATTTGCTACCCATGGTCTAGCTCTTCCCCAAAGCCCTAGGGCCAGAGTACAAATATATATTACTGTCTGTTCAAGTGAGTGCAGCTATTCCTGATTTGGATGGAAAAGAATTCATTTGCCAGATCAATAGCTGAATAGTATGAATCTGAGGTTGTGTTAATCTGCTCTAGCATAGATAACACCTCTAACATAGCAGCTGCAATTGGGGCTCTTACTTTCTGAGTTTGCAATAGCATACTGTCATCCTCCAGGATCCATCTGTTTCTTTACGGGGGCCAGACTTATGAACTAAATGCTGTTATGATGGCAATCACTATCCCTATCTCCTTTAGGTGTAATAGTGGCACTAATTTCTGCCATTCTTTCTGAGATGTGACGTTGTTTTTGGTTTCCCATCTTAGCTTAGAGTGTGGAGCAGTTTCAGAAGCTCCCACTTGGCCTTCCTTACTATGATAGCTCTTGCCCCACAAGCCAAGCACTCTTTGTGTCAGTTGTGCCAACCACTAGATATGTTCAGACTAATTACACTTTGGGGACTTGGGAAATGAATACCGGAGGGTCCATGGACACAATGGACCCACTGTGACCTGAACCTGGTCCAGGGCTACATTTACTGCCTATCCCTTCTATATCCTCATACTAACGGGGGACCATGATGCAACCTCCAGATGTCAATGACAACTCAAACTCTGTGTCCAGGAGTCCTCTCAATGTTTGGGTAATCTTCCTTCTTCAGCGTACAGCTACTCAAGTGATTGGCTATAGGCCATTTTGGGGGAATCGTTACTGTGTTCACTTGCATGGTGTTAAAAGGCCCTTCTTCCTGAGGCCTGCCATCTCTTTCAGTCAGTGGATTCTGAGTCTGAAACCTGGCTCAGGCCTGGAAACTGGTCAAGGAATGGTGAACTCATGTTGGGATTATTGCCCTCATCCTTGATTCTCATCTTTGCAAGGTATCACTTCATCTATCCTTGCTATCTTTTGATTATGTATATTGACTAGTACCCTTGTTGGCTGCCCATTTATTCTCCACTCCCCGACCCAGGGATGTCTTATATAATTAACCATCTCTATAATCCTCTGTAGTTCTGGGCCCCTGCCTGCACTTATGACTCTGTCACTCACTCTAATTGCATTATGGCTTCTGGCATCTGGCCTTTAATATTTCAGGGTCTTATCATCCAACTGCTATTTGTGAGTTCAGTACTATAATGGAGTCTCCAACTCTCAGCCCTTGCCTGCACCACTGAACTTCTTAGTGATGCTGGTACCCATCTCACCAGTGCTTTCTTTATTACTTTGGTAACTGATGTATCATTTGGGCCCTCCCATAGAACATAGTCCTCTAGTTGGTTTTTCAACCTTACATAGTACATCTACTTTATTATGGCTCCCTTCTCTGAGTTTTTTATTCCCTTTTTTTTTTTTTTTTACCATCTGTCATAGTTATTCTAGCTCGCTTTGTCTGGATCATCATTTTCACCATGCTTCTAGGTGTTATCCTAGTAGAATGTTCACGTTATCTTCCAAAGTCCTTGCCAGGATGTTAAATCTTGTATCCTGGAAGAATGCTCCCAAATTGACATGCTTTTCCTTATCGAACATCATGTTCAAGCCCCTTGATCACATGTCCTCAGAATCCAGTTCCACGTGCATTCTCCGAGCCCCTGCCAGCTCATGCTAGTAGCTCTTTTGGAGAATACTCTCTTTCGTCTTTATCAAGTCTAGCGTGTCTCTAGCGGGGTTATGTTGTGACTTTTCCCTAGTTATTTGCCTTGTGAGCAGGAGGGGATGTGGGGACATAGCTGGAGGGGAACACATTTTTGTCTTGTCGAGGAGAGGCTTCTGCATCATCGTCACGCAGAGGAGGGGTGCTATATCTTAGTAGACTGGGCTGCCTCTGCAGGCTCTGAGTGTTCAGGGGAATCTGGGATTCAATATTTTCAGGTGCATCAACCCAGATGTCCCTATCCCATGTATCAGTGTCACATTCTTTCTCAATCAGGATCCTGAGTTTGGCATAGCAGACCTTCCTTGGTTTGGAATTTAACTTTCTTTAGAGCTCTGCTACCCTTTCAATGAAGTCCTGGGCTTGGTCCTTAGCTTTCTCTGCTCTCCCAGTGCAGGAGGTGAGAGCATCTTTACATGCTTTCAAAGAAGTCCCCTGGCTTTCACACTTAGCTTTTAATTGATGATTAAGCACTCTAACTTTGTTATCTTTTTCCAGAGGTCAGTGGGCTTAGCGATAGCCACGCAATCTCATTGTGCTTTTAGGTACTATTTTTCCTGTATATCTCAAAAGCTTGACCAGCAAATGCATTCCTTCCCGCTGGTGTACCTTCTCAGTTTATCGCTGGTGAACGTTTTCACAATTGCACTGCATGTCAGGGACTCTCTGTGCTCTACCTGCCACCAGTGATTGGGTGCTCATTGCCAGCAAGCAGCAGGTAATTTGGCTCCAAAATCCCACCCCAGCATCTGATTTCTCCAGTCACTCCTGGCACCAAATGTTTTCAGATTTGGTTCCTGGGAAGCAGCCTCTGAGATGGAAATTACTGTGCATGATGTTTGTTGGGGTGTGTTTTCAACTGCAGAAGGATGCCCAATTGCACAGAGAAAGAAGTTGAACTGGGATAGTCTCTGTGGAGGCGGAGCTGACCCTAAGGGAGTTCCAAAGCTGGAATAAGCCTTCAGAGTCGTCCTGACTTGAGGTTAAGGGCCTTCGTATCTCATGTGGATCAGTCATGGGATGCTTGCTGCTCTACAAAGGGTCTGTGACCTCAGGACAAGGTGGCTCTCTGCAGCCAAGGCTATCCCTGTTGAAGCTGACAGCTATGAGATTTCTATTGGCAGCTTTCACTGGGGGGAGAAGGTCGTTTCTTTCTGAAGAGGAATCTGGATGGTGGTGCCTCAGTGTCAAACTACAGTCATAGTAATGACAATCAGTGTTTTTCCCAGGGCTTGGTCTGTGCCAAGCACTGTGCTAAGTGCATTATTGACATTATTTCATCTAATTTTCTTTAGTCCTATGGGATAAGTGCCATGATATTTTCCATTTTAAAATGAGAAAACTGAGGCCTATAGAGGTGAAGTGACTTTTCTGAGGTGACAACTGGTAAGCAAAGGAGCTGGAATTTGAACTTAATCATCACCTTGAGGGACCACCACCCAGCCTTCCTCATAGTCTGTATCTGTGTTCTGTACCACAGCCCAGCTGATCGGACTGGTGGTAGGTCCTTTGTTGCTATTCTACCCTCTTTGTTGGGTGTTCTTCCTTCTTACTCAGGCATGCTGTTTGTCTGTACTACACTTTTGTGCAAATTAGAAAAACGTACTCCCCCCAGGTTTGGTGGATGTCACGGTTCCCTAGGCACATGGCCTGCCCAGCAAAGAGCACTTTTTGGTGAAGAAAAAAAGTCCTTTCTCCAGGGACCTCAAATCGATTCCAAGACACAAAGCATGGCACCCAGACTCAGGCTGGATTTTAGCCTCCACTTGTCCCCTTGAATCAGTACCAGCGTGCACGGCACCTTGTCATACAAACGGCTTCAAGTGCTGCTATCAAATACAGTTGGCTCTTAAATCCCCATTTCCAGCCTGCGTCAGTGCTCTGAGCTTCGCATGCATTTAATCAATGGGCCACTAGATATCTCCATTTGTAATTTCTCCAAAAACTTAAACTTGATACTTAAAAACTTTCGAAGCAGAATTCCTCATCTTCCCCCTCCATCCCTACAAAGTCTGTTATTTCTTCTGTATTTTTTAACTCTATCATTGGCACTGCTATCTCTCAGTTGCCCAGGTTAGAAACATGAACCCAACTAACGTTTATTATCCACCTAGTATGTGTCTGGCCCTGTGCTGATGAACAAGACAAGAAAGCTCTTTCTCCTCATTGAGTTTATGACCTTCTGAGAGGGACGGACAAAAGCTAGTAAGCAGGTAAAATAAGTCCTGATTGAGATTGCTATTATGAAAAACATTAGCAGGGCGATGTGAGAGACAGAAACTGGGGAAGGGCTTTATTTTTAATAAGGGGGCCTGGGAATGCGTCACTCTCCCATATCCATACAACCCAGGTCTACAGCTTTTATTTCCTCAACAGTTCATAAACCAGCCTCCTTCCTTCCAGGTCTCCTGCATGTTCTTGTGTTTAGGACATCATGTTTCCTTGTGCTGATTATTTCACATACATCCTAGCCACTGCCATGCCACTGTCATTGTCTCTTTCCGTTCCAGCCTCCACATAAAGTCACAAATTTGATCATATCATTGCCCTCCTTAAAGTCTGACCATGGCTCCTCTTCTCCGTCAGTATAAAACTCAAGTTTCCTGGAATGGAATACTCCTACCTTGACCTGGCATGGAATATTCCTACCTTGGCTCTTGCCAGTGTTTCCAGACTCCCTCCCATAATTCCCTGTGTGCATCTTGCCCCATTGAGTCGCTTCCCATCCTTTACCACGCGCTCGCCCGCCTCCATTCCATGTATGGTTGTTTTTGTTGGAACACCTCACCACCCCCCTGGAGCATATCAATATGCTTAGCGTTGTGAGGATTGTGATTGACTCAATTCCTCACAATCTTTCTTTGAGAATTGTCAGCTGTACCCTCATGGTGACACCTTTCTATGTCACACTTACTGTACTCCATAGAATATGGCTTGGTGGTTTTATTTATTTACTTTTCTCTTGCCCACATCTCAGTTTAAAACACTGTTGGTCAGGTTACTGAGTCTTCTTCCAAACATATTCTTCCCAGTTTTTGTGATATATATTTCACTTCTTGCCAGAAGTTGTATCCAACAGCTAAATCCTGTTCATCTAACATCCTATGTAGAGCTATGTGACTTGATGTGCTCCTTTCTCTTCCAGAGACAGAAATTTTTATTGGGAAAAGGGATTAAAATGCCATGTAGACCCCCAAGTCCTCCCATTTCCTAGCTAGAACTTTAAACTCTCCAGGGATAAAATCCAGGTTTCTTTTGATTGCATCATTGGCTTTTGGGATCTTCTCAATACATTCAGTATTTATTCACTTATTCAAATATCATGTGTTGAACACCTTAGTGGTTTTGAGCACAGCTATGAAGTCAAACATATGTTGGTCCAACCTCATTCCACGACTTACCAACTTTTGGGCAAGTCATTTAAACTCTCTGAGCGCCAACGTCTTTATTTGGAAAGTGGGAATAAAGTCACTGTCATGTTACAACAACAACAACAACAACAACAACAACAATAATAATAATAATGTTTATTCATTTACTGAGTACCTACTTTGTATCAACCTATGCTAAATGCATTACACATCTTGCCACTAATTTTCAGTTATACTGCAAGTGGGTATTATTATCTGCTGTTTTACAGATAAGGAGTCTGAGGCTCAGAGATTAAAGGACTTTTCTAAGATCACTCAGCTAAAAAGTGCTGGTCTAGGTCTAGGTCTGTGTTACTCCAAATCGTGAACTCTTGCTGGTCCTTTGGCAACTGCAAGAGATTTTATCTCGTCACTTCATACATGTCTCCCTTCTTCGGTGTTAGTAGGGATACTACTTCCAAATGTTCACTCCATAAACAGTCTCTTATACTTATTACAGCTCTTGTGGCATTATTTTCCCCTTATTTTAATTTTATTAAATTTGTTGAACTTGCAAATAGTCCAGACCATTTTTTTCATAGCTTTATCAGTTTATCTGACTAAGTAAGTACCTACTTACTGGGAAAAAAAAAAAAAAAAAAAAAGCATAGGGATGAAAATAAAGAACACTCCAATTCCCACCTTCCAGGTCATTATTAGTGTTTGATTTTTATTTCTTTCTCCACATTTGTAATATTTTTTATTGCCCAACTCCTGGATAACTTATTTCATCTTATCTAGGAACTGATCATCCCAGCAATATAAAGCAACATAAAAGGTGGTCTGTACATCTTTTCATCCTGTTTTGATTATCTGCTGATCAGTTTGCATTTTTAACACTCATCATCGGTCACCACCTAGATAGGAAATCAAACAGAATTCTTGCCTTGAAAGCAAATATTGTAATTCCCTTGAGGCCATTAGAGTCTTTGGAACTCCCCTCTCCTCCTAAAAATGCCTGCTTTACTGGAGCCCTGGTTGTATAAAAATCACTGGTTAGAGACAAAATTTTTAAGGTTGCTTGTTAGTCTTCTCAATCTTCATGATCTCTTCGACCATCTTCTAAAATATTAGTAGTAACTTATGTGAATTGGAGCCAGTTGAATTGCCAAACTCTATTGATTTCAGGAAAAACAGCTACCCCTAGACCTTACTCTCATGAAGCTATATACATCCTTAATATATAAGGGACTCACATAAATCTTTAAGAAAAGGAGCACTGCTTTATAGAAAAGTGAATGTATAAGCAATTTTTATAAAAGAAGAAATATAAACAAGTAAATATTCTAATTGACTCCCATTAGTAATCAAAGAAATATAAATTAAAATAAGACTATTGTTGTCTATTGAAATATTAAAGATTTTAAAAATTGCCAATACTTAAAGCTGATGAATATATGGTGAGATTAACTCATGCTGGCAATGGAAAGCAATTTGGAAATATGTATTGAAAACCTTACTTTTCATATCTTTTGATGCAAAAATCTCCCCTCCAGAATACATCTTAAGGGAAATAATAACACATACAGACAAAAGTTTGGCAACAAAAATGTTTATTATAGTGTTATATAATAAAAGGAAAATATCTTCAGTTAGGGCTGGGGTTAAGCAAAATATGTATATTTTTATAATAAAATACTACGTTGGCTATTAAAATTATGTTTATGAAGAATTTTTAATGACTTGGTAAGATGATGATATATAATATTTTATTAAAAAGTATACAAAATTGTATATTTAGGTGTTAGCTGCATGAAAATATTCATATAAAATACTGGAAGTGAATAAGTGTGATCAAAAATTAACAGAGGTTTGGGCCCACCCCGTGGCTTAGCCATTAAGTGCACGTGCTCTGCTGCTGGCAGCCCGGGTTCGGATCCCGGGTGTGCACCGACGCACCACTTCTCCGGCCATGCTGAGGCCGCGTCCCACATACAGCAACTAGAAGGATGTGCAACTATGATGTACAACTATCTACTGGGGCTTTGGGGGGGAAAAAAAAAAGGAGGAGGATTGGCAATAGATGTTAGCTCAGAGCCAGTCTTCCTCAGCAAAAAGAGGAGGATTAGCGTGGATGTTAGTTCAGGGCTGATCGTCCTCACAAAAAAAAAAAAAAAAATTAACAGACGTTATTTCTAGGTGGCACGGTTATTGGCTGATTTTTAACTGATGTCTTTCTACTTCTACATTATCCTTTCTTTAAAATCCTCAATAGCAAAATAATAGATTGTTTTTTTAAAAAAGCACTATCTCAGAGCATTATTTATACTATTTATCACCACTTACAAGTTATTTTGGCATGTCGAATATCTTGGAAAAACTGTCCTGATTTTGTTTCCTTCCTGTTTGAGATGAAGGGCTGGAGTAGCTGGTTATCAATAAGCCATGGCATTTATGGTTCTCAGAGTTCCTGCTCTTGGAAGGTTCCCCAAATCCCAGTCTGCTCTTCTTGTTGACCTCACGACGGGGGTCCTCTCAAGATCCTAAGGAACTGTGCACTTTCTCTCCTGCTGCTCTGCTGAGTAGAAAGAGTAGACCAAGTTTTTACCCGGAGGCCACCAACTCCCTGCTACAAATCAAAGTAATTGGCTGCAGTTGGTCAGAAATACAGAGAGGGCGCATTCCTCAGAGATAAGAGAATGATGAGTTGGTTCCGTCTGTACTCATCTTCCTACCCCTTTGTTCTTGGTCTCTAACATTACATCCTTGATGACTTATGGGTTTCTGAAACAGGGAGAGTTGAATAAAGTCTTAGTTTTATCTGTCTCAAATCAGAACACTAGATTATAGAAATATTCAAGAGACATTAATAATCAAGATGAATTGTGTTTTTGAGTGGTTGCTATCAAGACACCTAATAAAATACTCAATTCCTGAGACTGCCAACTAAACCAAAATACAAGGACGCAGACAGTGTGGTGCTGTGCAATCAGGGTGTGCTAGATATTTCCCTTCATCGTTTGCTATTTTATATTGATGGTGGGCAGCAATACTGCCCTTGTTCATTCCCTAGCCGAGATGATGATGTTAAAAATACCCAACACCCAGTAATATTCTTTACAAAGTGCTCTCACATACACTGTCTCATTTAAGACATGAAGTCATTATGGTGAAATGGAAGGAATTCAGGCCTTGGATTCAGACAGACCTGGACTTAAGTCCCACCTCTGCCATTTCCTGCTTGTGAGATCTGTCTGCAAATTTGGAAATAATGCTTACTTTGCAGTTTTGATATGAAAATTATCAAGTACCTGGTTTGCTCATTTTTTAATTCATTATTCAAAAGGCACTGTGTTTGTTCAACCTCAGTAATCAAAGAAATATGAATTAAAACAATATGCAGTATGTAGGGAACCAAATTAGACATTATTCCTCTTTAAATAGAACTATGGTTTAGTGGGTTTAGATAAGCATTAATCAAATAATAACAAATAAATTAAAAATTACCACTGCAATAAACACTATAAAGGATAGTTTCCTGATCCTAGCCAAGTAGACACTTGCACTTAAGCAGAGATCTGAAGGATGTGCATGACTTTCCCAGGGAGAGAGAGGAAGGAGGAACATTCTAGAAGAGGAACTAACATGTGCAATGGCTGGGCAGTGTGGCAAGTAAGTGGGACAGACAGAAAGCAAGGGACATGGTGACAGGTGTGCCTCAAAAGGTGGGCAAGGATCGGACTGTGCAGGGACTTTTGTATCAATGAGTTTGTCTTTATCCCCAAAGCAATGGGACACCATTGGGGAACATGGTCATATTTCATGTTGAAAATTGAAGCAAAATTGTAAAAACTAGATGAGAGGGGGCCCAGAGAAGCTGCAGTTAGATCAGTTAAGAGACTAATGTAGTTCAAGAGAGAGACCATGGCAGCTTCGACTGGGATAGCGATGATCGGAAATATAGAAAAGTGGATGAAATCCAGAGATATTTAGGAGGCAGAATACAACTTGGTTACGGAATGAACGTGTATGCCAAGGGGAATGTCTACAAAGCCTGTGAAATTTCTGGATTACATAACTCGAAGCCATAAAAACAAGATAGAATGGCAAACATCAGGAGTTCCTTACCTGGACATGCTGAGTCTGGGGTATCTTTGAGATAACCAAAAGGAGAGTTATATAGGTAGTTGGCACACAGTCAGCTTTTAATAAAATGGCAAGTATAATTCATCATACTGTATAAACGTTTTATATTCACGACAGTACAAGCAACTGCCTATACACTGTCCCATAGGCTGGTACTTCCCATACTGGTCAGGATCCTTTTTGTAGACAACTGAATCCACTCTAGCTCCTTGTAGCAGGGCAATATTTATTGAAGAAGACTGGTTAACTAAAAAACATCAATAGTAGATCCAGAGGGCTAGCTTTGGATACTACATAGCCATGAACAACACAACCAGGGGCAACCTGACTCAGGACAAGCACCCACCCATACCCCTGGGCTGTTTGGCACCCACTTAGCTTAAGGACGAGACCCCAGAAATCTGGCAGCACCAGGAGAACAGACATCTCTCTCTATTGCTACTGGAAAAGCTAATATCCTTATGAGTATTGATTTGCCACCACACATTGCTCACTTCTGCATCCAAACTTTGAGAGACTTTGTGTGTTGAGTGTGAACTAGATAATATGCTAGCATCCTAGCTGCAAAGGGATCTAGGAATCTACTTCAAGAAAGGAAGTTAGAAGACGGCTGGATGGGTTTTGAGTGAGCCAACTTACACTATCTGCCAGGTCTCCTTTTTGGCCCTTTTACCTTCAAGCACATTTCTCTTCCCATCATCAAACTTACAAACAACAGCATGCTTCTGCCTGGATAGCACAGCCATCCTTCATACAAGGAAAACATGCTCGCCCTCCCTTCAAGAGATGGAAAGGGGTGGACAGGGGCAGAGGCACCTGCCTCTGAGGGAAAGGTCCAGAAACCACCCCATGAGGGAAAGGTCCAGATAATCATAGAAGCTTCAGCCCTGGCATACAAAAGCTTCTGCCCCAGCCCTGGGATGCTCATCTAGGCTTCCTCTTACGTGAGAAGAGAGTCAGCTCCTATTCACATAAGCCATTGTTCTCTGGAGTTTTCTGTTACAACCAACCAAATCCACATTTCTAACCAATAGATCTTCCATTTGGGCTCTCATATTCCCTCTTGCCCCTTCAAATCCATTTTCTACACCATAGACAAGTACTCTTTTAAAGTGAAAATGATTATATAATTTTCTTATTCAAAGCCCTCCAATGATTTCCCATTACTTGTAGAAATAATCTTTACATAATGTGGCCTCTGCCTACTTCTCCAACCCCATCTCAAGGGACTTACTCCTTCCTTCACCAGGATCTGGACACACCAACTTTCCTGTCAAAGGAATTCTCAAATGCCTCCCCTTGGCAGAAATGGTCTCCTTCTCTCCTCACCTCCTATACACTCATTAGGTCTTAGCTTTAAATATTCTTTCCCCATAACAGGCCTACTCTTTCCCCATAACCTAAATCTCTCTTGCTGCCCCATATTGTTTTTCTTCCATAGCTCTTATCCCAAATTGTATTTACATACAGGCTTATTTCTTTACTATGTTTCCCTCATTAGATCATAAACTCCATGAGGAAAAGGCCTTTATTTGCATGATTAATACCTACACTGAGTACAGATCCTTGCACACAGAAAATGTTTAATAAATATTGGTTGAATGTTAAATGAATTAATCTATCAGACTGTGCCGTTAGCAGACACGTTTGAGCAATCAAATCTTACTTGTGGTCATAGACACAGAGAGTCAAATAGATTACGAGATTTTATTGTGATAAAGGACCTTAGTTATCAATAGCCACACATAAAGCTAGAAAGATCAGAGAGATTAAATGAGTTTTTCATGGGTCACAGCCTTAGAATTTGCCCCAAATCCTAAATAGTTCTAGAATTAGATAACTCACTTGTCAAGCAACTTTTATCCATTCAGTCATTTAACAAACGTTTATTGGGTGTTTACTATGTGCCAGAAATTACACTAGGAGGGAGGTGTTGGAGGTGAAAGTCATGTCCTGCCCTGGGAGAGTACACACCTAAAAAGATGTGGAGACAGGTGTTTCTGCAGAAGTAGGTGTAATGTCCTCTGGGACCACAAAGTCGGGGCACCTAACCCAGCCAGGGAGAGTAAGAGAAGGCTTCAAGGAAAAGATGACGTGTGTGTGAAGTCTTGAAGATAAGGAGGAGTTCCATAGGTTGATGGGCACAGAGGTGGGCATTTCAGCTAGAAGGAACAGCATATACAAAGACAAGGCCATTGAAACAGAAAGGCCAGAGCAAAGTGGGGGATTTATGAGAGATGCCATCAACTCTCTAGATCTGGTTTGCTAGGCCTCTCCCTGTTATAGAATGTACCCTGCTGTATTACGATTTCTCGTTTACTTCTCTGTCTCCCACACTAGACTGCACATAGAGCTATATAATGAATATGTGCTAAATGGGTATTTGATTTTGGGCAAGGATCAGATCGTGGAAGGCATGAGCAGGTGAGTGATGTGACTGGAATTTTATTTTTGATAGATTAACATGGTCTTGTGAACTGGGAGGGGGTTGCTGTTTGAAAGGGTCTGAACGTGAAGGCAGGGCAAGTACTAGAAGGGTATTGAGGCAGAGAAACTATTTTGTAGATCCACTTTATACTTAAAGTAAAATCTCTTCTGGTAAACCCCTTAAAAATAATTATCATTTAAAATAGAACTTGAGGTGGGTAAATATGACCCAACTTTATCCCATATATCTTGTCTAATGTCAACCTAAAGTCTCATCAGGTGTTTCTTTATATTATATATGATATATGATATAATATATCATATATCATATAATATGAGATATAATATATCATATATCATATAATATGAGATATAATATATCATATATAATATAATATGAGATATAATATATCATATTATACTTTAATATGTAATGTTGTGATATATATCATATATATATCATAATATGATATATATCATATTATACTTTAATATGATATTAAAGTATAATAAACAATATTGTCCTCCCCTGTGGTTCCCCTTTGATTCCTAGGCCATCTCCCCTCTTTTTCTCCTCTTCATCAGCAAACTTCTTGAAAAAAAGTCATCTGCTTTCTCAGCCATTTCTCAAACAATGACAAATTGCACTTTCCCTACTTTTCTAAAAGTTCTCACATTGCCTGAATGGCTCGCTGTGTTGATAGCTCTTGGGCTTCTAATATGTTTTTTCTCTTCCTGCCCCCAGCTTCACCCCAACTCAACAATTGATGTACTATACTGAACTGCATTTTAAATGTTAAAATTCTCTTCCTTTCTCTTCCCAGTCTACATAGAACAATGTCATTGTCATTCACCTCCCAAACTTCAAGTATAACCGGTACATTTGACTTTCAAATCAATATTCCCTAGCCTCCACTTCTTTCAAATGAATGTGTCATAGACACCTCAAATTCATTGTATCCAAATGTGAATGCATCATCTCCCTCCTCCCCATAAAGCCTTTTCTTCTTCCATATACTTTATCTCAGCTAATGAAATCATCATATACTCAATTAGCCAAGGTGTAAACCTCAGAGTAATTCCTTGCTGCTCTTTCCCTGTCTCGTACACTCCCCAAAATCCAATTAATCACCAAGTCTGATTAATTCTTTCTATAAAATAACTTTTAGACTGTGGTGTAATGAGCAGAATTGTCCAAAGGTGGCGCTGGAAGCTCACCCTCATTGAATAATGAGCGAGGTGGAACTAGGGATTCTTCTCCCAGAGTGAGGGGCTGCACCCAAGTTCCACTTCCCATGGGTCAAGAGGTTTCCCCCTTCCAGCAAGGTCAACTGCATCATCTCATGGGCCCAAGCTTTCTAAGTTCTGAAGAGCTAGCATTCCTGGTCAATTCCCAAACGCCTGGCACCTTGAATTCCATCTTGTATTAGCAGCCTATGTATTCCTCCACTGATAAGGCTGTTTTCTCAAGCTTCTCCAACAAGAAGAGAGAGACATTGTTGAGTAGGCGGCATCTTTCCACTGAAACATAGACCCAAAATCCATGTCCAGCAGAGCATAAGCTCCAGCCTGCCCCTCTGTGGAATACTTTTAAGGTCCAGAGACCCTCACATTTCTTGACTTCTTGATTCAACTTGTAAGTTATCCTCTCCCCCAATAAAGCCTATTCCTGAACCTTTGCCATATACCCTTGTAAAATATATCCCAAACCATTGTACCTATCAGGAGATAAGCCACAAGGCACCCAGCTCGCATGTCACAGTTCCTCTCCATCCCAAAGTAATATGTTTTGTTACAATCCTCATTACCACTAACTAGATTACTGCTTGCTAATGGAACTCCTGCTCAGGTCTTGCCCCTATTCATTTTAACCTTCACATACTGTCTGAGGGTAAATTTAAAATGAAAATCTAATTACTTACTCTCTCTTTTAAATCTTCAGTAGCAATATAGGGCTTATAACGGTGTTTTTCTTTTAAAGGGAAAAAATTCTTTCAGACTTCTAGTGTTGACAAATTATTTATTATAATATTAATAAAATCTATAAGACTAGGTATAACAACTCTTTTTCCTCATAGAAAATATACAAATCTAAATCCAAAAATAAATATACAATTAAATATAAACAAAACTATAAAACCAGTAAAATTCTAAATAACAATATTAATTTAATGTGAAAGATTACTAGTAGAAAGATAAAGCTAAATCTTTCTATATTTCTATGTTCTATCCTTAATCTATTTCTATACCTTAAATTTAAAAATACTAAGGAGAGCAACACTGTTTACTTAAGAATGTTGTCCGTAATGATAATAAGTAACATCACAGTTTTGTTTACTATTTTAGGATATTCAGACCACCTACTTATTCTAATTCAGCCTGTGGAATAATAGTCAAATGACAATTTTAATGAGCTGTCGCTTGATCCCTATGAAGCTGTATTGGTAACTTGAAGATAAGGTTACCATTATGGCATATTTAAATCTGCATTAAATGATTATCTAATCCAATTATTACTGGGCTTGTGAATGGGGAAATAATATTTGAAGTTATTTTTTGTTTCTTGCATTTGTTGAAAAAATATTCATGGCTGCCACACAAAGCCAGTGCAAAGATGTCAGTAAATACAGGAAGTGACTCATTCAGACCATTTTGAAATGACTTGACCATAAATCAAGCTTTCTATTGTTGTTTCCATTTTGTCTGAAATTTGGAAGAAAGTCTATTCAAACTAAAACAAAAGCTCCTTTGTACAGTGCCCCATGATGTTATTTGGCCTTTATTTGGCCTAAACAGAACATTTACTTAATAAATCGGTCTCTGATCATTTGTTATAAGCCAAGAACACTTAAAGGGGACATCATTCCTCTGTGCAATGTTGTTTTCATGATCTCACATCAGAGTCTTAATTCATTATCTAACTTAAGAAACAAAAATCATATTCTAGGAAATGTGTTTTATTTCAATTATCGATGAGAAAGAAACATTTTTTCATAGTAACTGGTAAAATAATTCAACATAAATACAACAAATTCAGTGTAGGACAATTGTCATTTTTCCATTAGGCCGTGTCGATGTAACCCCATACAATCAAATACACTTAATAAGACATTCACTTTAGGTCAGCGTTGCAAACTGGTGGTGCTGTGTTTTGTTTGGACTGCACAGAGTTGCTTCTTTAAAAATCAGACTTGAATACTTTTTTAAGTGAGGCATGTAGTCTGTAATAGACCATGAACCCTACCACTCGGGACTGTTTTATGGTCAGTGTGATCATTTATTTGCAAAATGGAATCTATTGAGTATTCAACTCCCACATTGGATCCAAGGCAACAATGTAATCATGGGCAACAAATATGGTGGTAATCAAATGATCCAGAATATATCTGTATTCCTTGTAGGGCTTTTGTTTGTTTTATTTGGTTTAGATTCTTATCAAAATGGGGGGAAAAATGCTTTTCCCTGAGAACTTTTGCATCCCAAGAATGTGCCCTCGCTTCCTCCACCCCAAGGGAACATGGCTTCGAGTTCGAGAAATGCTGGCCTATAGGATAAAACCAAATTCCTCAACTGGGTATTCATTCCATTTTAGTGCCATCTTAATTGTTCAGCAGACCTTCCCTCCTCTCCTAGCATATACTCTATGTTCCAGCCACATCAATTGCTTCTCTTTCCTTAACTATTCCATGAATGATAATGTCTTCATGCCTACACACATTTTCTTCCTTCTGCCTAGAATGCCCATACCGCCTTATTAGCTGAACAACTCCCACTCATCCCTCAAGACTCTTTGTCACCCAGTTGAAGTGTCGTCTCCTTGGTGGAGGCTTTTAAAGCTCCCCATGGCCAAATTAGTTGCATCCTGCTCTATGTTCCCCATAACACTATTTTAAAAAACACGTCATTGTCGCACTGACTGCTTGACATTGTAATGAGCTCTTTGTGAGTCCCTCACTAAGTCCTTTACTCCATTTCCTTCTATAAGAGATGGGAGCTGCATCATCACCATTCTTCTGAGGACTGAAGATTTAACATAATTTTTCCAGGGTAAATACAGATGATAAGAATAAATGAAAGAAAAGAAGGGTAAATGTCAAACAACGAAGAAAGCTGGGATGAAGAGATCCAAGACTCTTCTAAACACAAAGAAAGAGCATACAATTTAGAGTTACAAGCCTCGAGTTGAATTCCCCATTTCTGGAAAATTATCTGCCACTGTCTTTTCTTTCTTCTTTTTTTTTTTTTTTGTGAGGAAGATCAGCACTGAGCTAACATTCATGCCAATCCTCCTCTTTTTGCTGAGGAAGACTGGCCCTGGGCTAACATCTGTGCCCATCTTCCTCCACTTTATATGGGACACTGCCACAGCATGGCCTGACAAGTGGTGCATTGGTGAGTGCCTGGGATCCGAACCCAGTCTGCCAGCAGTGGAGTGCACGCACTTAACCGCTATACCACGGGGCCGGCCCCTGATCATTGTCTTTTAAAATATTCTCCCATTCCATTCTTTCTTTCCTCTCCTTCTAGGAATCTGATTAAATGTGTGTTATACAGTTTCACAATATCTTCTATGTGTTTTACCTTTTCTCCTCCATATTCTGTGTTTTGTTTCTTTGTGCTATGCTCTGTACAATATCTTCTGATCTGTCTTTCAGTTCACCAGTTCTCTCTTCAGCTGGGTTTAATGTGATTTAAGTATAATAACTCAGTTTTTAGTCTGTTATTGTAATTTAAGTTTTAGAAGTTCTGTTTGGTTCTTCTTCAAATCTGCTATGTAACTTCATAATTTCTTATTACTTGTAGATATTTTATATCATGATTTTTATTTCTTTAAACATGGTAAGCAAAATGTGTTATTTTATTGTCTGTGATAATTCAAGCATATTTAATCTTTCTAAGTAGAGAAGATATTCTTGTTGACTCATGTCTCCTTGCTGTCTGGTTACGTTTCTGTACTTGACATTCTATTTTAAAAAATTGGAGGCCTAAGATAATGATACTTTTCTCTTAAGAGGATTTTTGCTGGCCTCTGCCAGGGTCTTGAGGAAATACTAAGCTCAGACAACAGTAATCAAAGTTGAAGCTTCGAGTTGCCATGAACCTGCACTGCAAGTCCAGCAAGATTTGGTTTATTTCTGGTTCACTCTTGAGACTGTAGCTCTTTGCGGGCCCACCTTAATGTGGAGGGAGTGTCAGACTCCCCATATGGAGCAGGTCCTGGGGTTTTATTTTCTGCCCTCTTCTTTTAAAGCCACCAGAACCGCAACTTGGTTTTGCAGCTGTTTCTTCCAAGTAGGCAAGTGTGCTCAGGGCAAAAGCAGTTTTGGGTGCTGGGCTTACTTCTCTGGATTCTCAGGATCCCCTAGACTGTGGCCGAGTCATTCTTGGGCTCTTATTAGTTCTTCTGTGCTTTTAAGAAGATGCTTTTTATATTTCTTCCTTCCTTTTTGTTGTCTTCAGTGAGAGGGTTAATTAAGATTACCTAGATTTCCATTATTAGAAGAAACTTCTAGGTAGTGGCCTCACTACAAAACTTCTCTGAGCTGTAAGTTTGATCATCCCCAGCACCTAGAACAGTGCAAGGCACATGGTTGGTGCTGAACAAATGTTTGCTGTTGAAAGAATCGGTAGAACAAGGGCAGCAACATCTAACCTAAAGAGCTATATTAAGGAAAAAATGAGACAAGACATGTAAAAACACAAATTCAAGGTGCTGTTGGATGGGTCCAGAGAGGTTTAGTGACCTGTCCAAGGTCCCAAAGCCAAGTGTGGGAAGAGGCAGAAGTGGAAACCAGACTTCCTGATTCCCACTCCAGGGTTCTAGGAGAAATGATGCTCCAATGAGTAATTGTGTTATGGTCTTAGAAAGGTAGATCTTCCTGAGAGTGACAGGGCTCATTGCTAATAGCCTCCTGTCAGGACAAAACTGTTTCAGTGCAACATGACTGCTTCCTGGGATCTCTCTGGTTGCACATAAATTGATCGTGTCAACTCACAGTCTGGTGACACCGTGTTGCATGCACACTCCGGTGAAGGAACAAACCAAATAAATGGAATATGCATACACTGTTACAAAAGGAAAAAAATGATAAGAGCCTGGGAGAAAAGCAGTATTTTTCTGGCTACTCTCTCTGCCTTTAAATCGAGCCTAGATCTTGTTGAATCAGACCAAGACTACATAGTGGCATGTGATAATACGTTTGTTGTTGTAGCTTGAAGCTTTAATCTCTTCATCTTGTGCTTCACTCATTAAGCTTGACTTAGCTGACATCCGCTCAATTCAGCTTGCCTCAAAAAGTCTTTACTGAGGCCATGTCATGTGTGCTGCTAGGGGGTCAGGGGTCAGGAATATTAGTGAGACACATACAACCTTCCTTCAACGAGACTGTAGTAGGTGTAGACAGACACAGGAACACAATTATTATATCCCAGAGCACTTCACTATTGGTGTCTCTGACGAATTACTTGTTTGGGATCAGAGTGTGGGGGCATTTCTGCAGGTGAGTTTCTCCAACGGTTTTGGTCATAGATCACGTTATATCTTCAATCTGTTGAAAGTTAACACCAGAGTAAATTCTGATCTCTCTATTAGGCTTAAATTGAACTCGAATGGCACTGACTACAGACACACTTACTATTTCTAAGAGCACATGTGTTTCCTTCAGCTGTGTGTCTTTCAGTTGAGAGTCCATTCTATTTCCCTGGACCTGAATTTTTCCAACTGCCAGAAGGAAAGAGTGTTCCTCATTGAAAATTGAGCCCTACAGAGAAGCTGGAGACTATGCAAATCTGAGAAATCTGTTTCTCACCAAATTATTCACTCACTTTTACAAATTCAAAAGCTGGGATAAGTTTCAGGAAAAAAAAAAAAAAGAAGAAATCTGATCAGATAAGCTGCCACGCTTCCTAGCTTTTGGGCACTAATTCACTCTGAACTGATCCAGCTTTCACCATCTAATATTTCCACACATCTCTAGAGGGTATAAAGAATAGACAGTTTCTTGATTTACTGGCCTGGTAATGATGGGGAACGTGTGTGTGTGTGTGTGTGTGTGTGTGTGTGTGTGGTGTGTCGTGAGGGTTATGGGAAAGACAGTGGGAATAAAACCTACCTTGAATAAAACTAATGCATATCCAAAGTGGATCTGGCATTTGACACTGAGCAGGATGAATTTTCTGCACCGTATTTGATATAAATGGAAAAGGGAGGGAGGGGAACGGTGCTGCGTCAGCATATGGATTGCAAATGTAATAAAGATGGTGTCTGAAACTCAGACAGGGAGATGGGAAACAGTTTAAAACACTCTGAGCAGGAAAAGAAAAAGCAGGGATAATTGTTTCAGTGGACAAAAAGGAATGTAAACCAGAAAAGGAAGGTGGGGGGGCAGAATGGAAAGAAGGAGACAGAGAGAGGGAGGAGGGGAAAAGAAAGTACAGAAGCCAATTCTAGAAGGCCTTAGTCCATTCCTTAAAACGCTGTGAAATATGAAGATTGTGTCCTTCGAGATCCTTCCTCTTAAAGCCTTTTCTTTTCCGTCCACGTCCTTTGTTTACTCCGTCACCCAGTCCCTTCTAGGATTCTGTGTTTTCCTGTGAAGAAGGAAGGTTTTAACTTACTCCAATTGAAGTGTTAAAGTGACTTTCTGTTTTATAGAGAACATGGTGAAATAAAGTGTTCATAGTAGAAATGTGGGGTCCGTGGCAGAGACAATTTGGGGAGGAAGAGTCTTCCTGGGAAACTTCAGACGCATCTCCCTGGTTACCACAAGGATCCCACACAGAGGGCAGTTCTGAGAATGACAGAAAATAAACCAAGGTTTCAAAGAGGTGGAGAGAAATACTAAGAGAGAAGCTGTGAGAAGTAGGTATAAGTAACAGAATATTCATTCATGGAGGTACATTTTCAGAAAGTCAAGAGGCTAGTCTCCACCTGGCCTGGTAATGATCAGAGCAGGCGAGACAGAAAACAAGTACTGATCACCCATTAGGTGCTAAATGTGTTGTCATCTGTTTTAAATGGTTTGTCTCAGTTCTAACAACAGCCATATGAAGTAGCTCCTATTATACCCATTTTACAGGTGAGAAAATGAAGGCCTAGAAAGATTTAGAAATTTGCTTAAAGTGAAACTGACAACTAATTGCTACCAGTATTAGTAAAAAGTTATCAATTTTTGAGAGCTTACCATGTACCTGGCACTGGGTTAAGCACTGTGCAAATATTATCCACTTTAATCTTCATAATAACCTTTTGAAACAGGTGTTAATTCTCCCAAATTACAGGAGAAGGAAATAACACACAACGGGTAAGTGGCAAAGAGTGAATTTAGCCCAGGTCTGCCTGACCCTGGACCCCACCTGGGGTTCTCATCATGGACCTCCCACAGTGGCCCTCGCTGAGTGCTCCCGCTCTGGACGTGCTCTCCTGGCAGTCACTAGTTCCCAGACCCCGCTCTTCATAGTGACTCTTCTGTCACCCTTTAACTCTCTATGTGATGCTCCTACATCCTGATCTTGATCCCCGCTCTCCCAAGAAAGAAAGAAAAAGACATGCTTTGCTATAGGCACTGTTCTGTACTCAAACGAATCTTTAAAACAACTCTGCAAAGTACCTGTTACTATCACTACTTTACAGATGAGGAAACTGAGGCTCAGAGGGTTCAGCTAACTTGCCAAAAGTCACTCAGCTAGAAAGTGATGGAGTTGGAATTTAAAATTAAATCCGTCTGACTCTGAGGCCTGTGTCCTTCCACTTCCCTGCATGGCCCTTCGAACGTGTTCTGGGGAGTAATCCTGTGCTCACAGTGGGGTGGGGGATTAGAATTCAGAACAAAGTGCTTTCTAATCATTTTACTGTCAGAAGGCCTCCACTTTACTTAGTACCAAACTCCAATTTTTCCAGTGTGAAAGGAGGCCTTTGCAAAACAGAAGAAGTGCTTTTATTCCAGAGAGAGCCCCAGGAATTAAAAAAAAAAGGAATCCGCACAGAAAAGCAGTGGGGGAGATAGCTAATACCACTAGTTTTACTCTCATAAGGGAAAAAGAGACATTTTAGAAAAGATCTATTGTGTGAACTTGAAAACAAGAAGTAGGGTCAGAAGTGCTGTGGGGGCAGGTCCGTGGAGGAAGTAGCCACTAGAATAATAGCCTTGATTGCAAGCCAGTGGTAATTAGGCTTGCCGGCCCGAAATGAGCAAAGAAGATTGAGTTCTAACCATCAGTTCCCACGTGAAGGTTTTTTTATAATATGAAAAAGTTATTTAATTTTCCTTCTGTGTTGTCCTTTTGAATCCTCATATTAATAGAACCACTTTCAGTGGAAATATCAGTAGCAAGAAACAGAAAACACTAATAGCAAGTATTTTTTAAAATGCCCACGAGAAGCAGCTAGGAAATTGACACCTGATTGCCAGACATGTTTTACAGCTTTTCTCTTTGCCGTGGACCAGAGATGATCTTTGTTATGGAGAATTTACAAGTTTCCAGATGCATCATGTGGAAGATAGCCGGGATCCAGCACAAGGCAGGGGCCTGCTCCATGCTTGGCTGGATCGGTGAGAAGAAATATGAAGGTAAGGGGAGCATGTGCCAGAGAGGAGGAGGCGTAAGACACTTAGGAAAGAAGAATGGGAGACGCACTTCCCCTTGGTTACCCTCACCATACCCTGCGCTTTCAGTTAATAGTCACTAACATTATTTGTTTAATGTCAGTCTCCCCTGGTAAACTACAAAGCTCTGTGTGATTGGGAGTATATCACTCGATCTCTGTGTAAGGCATAGAGGACCAGTTAAGAATTTGGCTCTGGAGCTGGGATTACTGTGTTCACATCCTACCTTCACTACTTGTTTGCTTTGTAACCTTGGGAAGGTTTCAGTTTTCTGAGCCACTCAGCAAGGGAGAGAGACCTACCTACCTCACAGGGCTATTCGAGAAACGACATGATTTCATGTTTGTTAGAATAGTGCCTGGTACCGATATAAACTAGATAAATTTTCCCTGCTATAATTATTCTTCACAGCTGTATCCCCAGTACCTGGCTAGTATAGTGCTCATGTAGAGTGGCTTTTTGTTTTTTTTTTTTGTTTGTTTGGTGAAGAAGATTGGCCCCGAGCTAACATCTGTTGCCAATCTTCCTCTTTTTACTTGAGGAAGATTGTCCCTTAGCTAACATCTGTAACATTTTTCCTCTATTTTGTATGTGGGACGCCACCACAGCATGGCTTGACAAGCAGTGTGTAGGTCCATACCCGGGATCCAAACCCATGAACCCCAGGCCGCCAAAGCAGAGCACGTGAACTTAACCACTATGCCTTAGGGCCGGCTCCTAGAGTAGCTTTTTAAAAAAAAGAATGAATGGATAAATAAGTGAATCAAAATGTTATTTCCTTTTCCTCTGGGAAGGAAATGGCTTTTTCTTAAGTGAATAAGAAGTCTAAATTTGCAAAACTACCTTCATTTTGTTCCAAATGCTCAAGTGAAATCAGGATAAATGCCCTAAATGGTGCACTGATATTTTTATTCATGTATCCACACTCCTAATGGTCCTAATAATATACGTAACTTCTGTTTCATGATGGTTACAAGGCAATTGTGTCTGTGAAAGGCAATTCACATCCACCCTTGAATATATTCTTGCTCTTTAGCTTTACCTCCAAATGGAATCAATGTGGACCCACTGGGAATTCTATAGAATGAAGAGCTTCCCTGTTTAGAACTTCCTTTGAAGCCAATTCATTATTCTTATTGTGAATTTTAATATCTTTATCCTTTTTCTCTTTCCCTCTTTCCTTAAAATTACATTCCAAAACCCCTGTTAGGAAGGATGCAGCTGACCAAGGGATGAATAAGTCTTCCCTGATGGTAGTCAGTGCTACAGATGGCTGAGTTGAGACTGTGTTTACTCAGGGAAGGGGCACCATCATCTAATGGTTGGTATAATTTGAGATAAGGCTGACAAATTTGGAACAATCTAGTATTTCTCTGTTCTTTCATGATGAGCCAAAACAGCTCCAAATGGCCTTAATAATCTTTGTTGAGTGGCTTTGTATTCAACAGACATTCTTTAAAAATTTCTCTTCTCCTGCACTGAGACATCCTGAAGAGATGAAACAGCGTTATCCAAAGCCGCTGCCTGATGTTCACAATCTCTCTGAACCTAAACAACATAAACATTCTCGGTTACCTGCGGCACCAACATTACCTCCATTGTGTATGTTCTGGGACTGGGACTTCTTGCTCTTTTGGAAGGCTTTTGTCAAATAATCTATCACAGGAAAAAATTTGGAAGAGTGAGGTTTAATAATAATGAAAAATCAGGAATGGCATGCAAGATAAGGGCCCAGCCACAACCTCAAGTCACTCATGTGATAGCATAGGGTTCATTTCAATATTTCAATTACTGTCAATTTGGTATTTGGCTTCCTTTATTATTTATCTTAAATGATTGAAGTTAAACTTTGTGTCCTTTATTAATTTTTTAAATTAAACTTTTTATCTTGAAATAATTGTAGACTCACATGCAGTTGTAAGAAATAATATAGACAGACTCTGTGTATCATTTACCCAATTTCCCCCAGTGAGCATCTTTTAAAATGCTCTAATACAATATCATAACCAGGATGTTGGTATTGATGCAGTCAAGACAGATCCACCACAAGGATCCCATGCTTCCTTGTCATAGCCACACCTACTTTGTCCTCCCTTCATCTCTAATCCCAGGCAATCCCTGTTCTCCTTTTCTATAATTTTGTTATTTTGAGAACAGTGTATAACCAGAATCATACAGTAGATCCTTTATTTTTATCTTTAGGAGAAAGAGTGCTATGGCTAATGATGGGGATAAAAGTTAAAATTCAAGGTTTTTCCTGGTGCTGCTACTAAGGAGTGCTATGACCTTGGGAAAGTCACCTGACCTCATCTGGAAAATGAGAGAGTTAGATCTGGGGATCTCAAAGGTTCCTTCCAATTCAAAATTGTTGTGATTCCATGACTCAAATGCTATCGCATCTGAACTGAAACAAGAGGAGGGCAGAGCCAAGGCTTTGGGGATGAGATGTGAGGCTCCAGGCTTCTCTCTGAGAATGTTTCCTGCAATGTTCTCATCTTTTCTAGAAGAAGGTCACTGTTGGATACTCTCCTGCCATGTAAAATCTCCCTTCATTTGCAGTTCTAGAAAGCAGTAGATTATTCAGGGATTTTTATTCCTGCTCTTTGCTTAAGTAGGGTTATAGCAGCTTCTCTGAAACTCACCTAAATAGGAAAAGCATAAAACCCTTATTTGAAGCTCCATCTCCTCTTATTCTTCCTGGATCCCACAGAAAGGACACTGGGGTGAACCACCATACAGGGACATGTTGTAATGAGGAGTGCACAGGCCAAGAGACTCCAGGGCTGAAGCTGATGGGAGGGTAGGCTGTCTGACACTATTGCTCCAAATGCAAGTTGTGGTGGTATCAGGGCCGGCTTCACAGTGTCTGACTGTGCAGTCACACAGCGGCCCATGCCCAGAAGTGGTTTGTCTGCTGTCACTGTCCTGAAATTCTTAATAATTCTATCTTTAAACTTATATTTTATAGTACAGTCCAATGAGATAGTGGAGTAAGTGTGTGAGCAGAGGAGGTGTAGGCACTATGCGTGTTCACCACTGTTTTTTGCCACCTCGTCTACATATAGCCTTTCCGATGCTTCATGAGCTCAGAATTCTGGTGGATGCACAATGTGTGGGAGCTCAGCGAGACTCAAAGCCAGAATAATGTAACCGTGATATTTCTACGACTGAGGAAACAGGGGTGCTGACAGCCCCGAGAGGCCGTGCTTTCCATTCTAACCAGAACCTGCTTTGAATGCAGAAAGAAAGCAGTGATTTCTAAGAAACACAAACTACCAAGGAACCTTATGACATCCTTTCTCACTTGTGTTACTTTCCTGAAACTTGTGCTGAAAATGACATAAAGAGAAGGTTCCCATAATTCCTATTCCTTTCGGTCCTTCCTTACCCATCAGTCAGTCAAAGGTGGAATGTGCATGTACCAACCAGTGAAATAAAAGCAGTTGGGTTAGTTTTGTGTGGTGTTCCCACTGTTCTGGTAAGAATGAAATATATGAGCTATGAAATATCAACTGTGTAATTTTGGTGATTCTGCAAATCAGTTCAATGCTCTAATATTTGCATTTAAAACAGACGTTGCATAATATAAATATAAACAGTAAAATTCATGATAATAATTTTAAATTAAAATTTTTTTTTTACTTAGAACAACACTAGATAAAAAAGAAACTCCATGACGAGTCGAGAGAGAGACCACAGAGGAAAGGAAAAGCTTTATATTTTAGTACCTTTAATGACACTTTCCTCCTTTTTTGTATAAGGGTCCCCACACTTTCATTTTGCACTGGGCCCACAAATGATGTAGCCAGCCCTGAGAGGTATGATGGTGGTGAGATGCTGAGCACATGCAAATAGGGGAAAGCCTCTTTCTATACACGGGTTGAATTTTCTGGTTTAAAGTGAGCGAAACCAACTTGGCTACCTTAAAAACATTTTTATCTTGTTTTCCTTTGTTTTGTTTGGGAAGGATGCAGGGTACTCACAGAACTGAAGGAATAGCTGAGAAAACAGGTTCAGAAAAGGCAGAAATCAGGAAATTTCCAGGAATCCAGGTGTGAGAGCCAAAGGACAGTTTTACGGGTATCGCAGCTGGAGTGAATCTGTTCCCACTGGCTGCCCATGCCCGTGCAGCTCCACTCAGCAGTCTCAGCCTGGAAGGGAGTTGGGTTGGTCCACTTTGGCTTGCCATGTGGCTAGAGGAGGGCAGATCTCCTTGGCTGCCAATATCCAAGATTGCACACAATGGGGAAGAAGTCATTCCCCAGATAGAAATGGGGGTGCTGTACCACAGGAAGGGAGAATGTAAGCTAAGTTGTAAGATCACCAAATGCCCATTGCACATGAGAGAGACGTTCTGAAAAGTATCTGTACCACCAAAGTATTTGACTGAGTATTCATGCACACTGGAAGTCTTGACTCTAATAACCAGATAGATCCCACCAGTCCACATATCTATGTATAACAAAACTTGTAGAGATTATTTTTTATTCCTTCATTATTCATGCGAAAACACATATTGAGAGCCTACTACAAACTCTATACTATGTTAAATACTCTTTTTAAATATTGGTGTTAAATGTTGGCGATATAGTCGTGTGAAAGACAGACATGACCCCACCTCTTTGGAGTTTATAATGGAGGAAGACTAGGGTGACAGCTAAAGGATTATTAGAGATTATGGAATGATAATGAATATGCATTTTTCAACACATCAACATTTGCAAATATACACACAAAGGACATGCTGTTGGATCCTGATACTGATGTTCCAATCCCTCCCTCTGCGTAGCTGATGGAAAGCTGTAGCCAGTGTATGCAAAAGCACAGCCTGATTCATTTTTCAAACATCATTGTATTAGGTTCCGTCTGTCTGGTATGGGTAACGCTTCTTTCAGATTCTGGGAATCCTTTTCTATATCCCACATAGCGGTTGAAAGAATGGGCTCTTGAAACTCAACTGTCTGGATTCAAACTTGACTCCACCTCTCATAGCTGTGTAAGCTTAGGCATGTTATATAACCTTCCTGTTCCCTTCCGTAAAATGAAAATAGTCCCTGTACCAACCTGGGTAGGTGCTTAATTAATGTAAGCTATTACTATGACCACCACTACCTACTACCACCGTATCTGATGTCAGCTTTGTTGGCCACATTCACTAAGTTCTAAGGAACTCCAGCCACGCTCCATTCTCTCCATTGTCTAGACTTACAGTGCCATTCATTCGAGTTTTCTGCAATGACGGGAATGTTCTATATTTGTGCTGTCCAAAGAGTAGCCATTAGTCACACGTGGCTCTTGATCTCTTGAAATGTGGCTAGTGTGACTGAGGAATTGAATTTTTAATTTTACTTCATCTTAATTAATTTAAATTTAAATTTCAATAGCCACATGTGGCTAGTGACTACCATATTGGACAGTGCAAGTCTAGAAAAAGGAACTTTGATTGGATAAAGGACGACACAGAGTCTTCGAGTCACACACAGTGGGATTTCTCTGATAGGAATGCAACTGAGTTGGAGGAGAGAAGAGAGTTAAAGTTATCTTCTCCCTCTTTCCTTCTCTTTTCCTCTCTTTTGTTCTTCGTCCTTCTGTCTCATATAGAATTGATGTTAGGGGACCCCTGGATTATGAACCTCATCACCATTTGAGGAGTCAAAGGTGGGCCTCAAGTTGAAAATGGGACTGAGAAGAACCCTCAGCCTCTAGCCTTGACCTTAGCCTGGAAAGTTAAAGTTTTCTTGTAGGTCTCACACATACCAGCTCAGTTCACCAGGATAGGAGATCTGAAAGAAAACCGGAGTAAAAGACCAGCTAGTGACAAGGTTTGCATTTTTCTGAGGTCTCTCTTGGGCCTCTATCCATTGGAAGCTTAGTTGGGGGCCAAGATTCTGGGACTTCAGATCTTGGTTATGAAACTTTAGAGGACTATCAGCTTTTAAAATAACCTATTTGTGGCTCAGCTCTTTGTTCTTTTCAGGTACAATCTTTAGAAATAATATTGCTAAGTTTTCTTTCTCCATAAGACTTTGCAAAATGCTGGCCACCTGATTCTCGTCAAGATGGCACATGAAAATAATGTCAAGGAGTGTACATTTTTTCTTCAGCATTTCCTTGAAGGTGAGTGACATATTCCTTAGACCTTTGGAGGCATCCACACTGCCTTGAAAAGAATGACAATTGTTGCAGCGGAAATGAAAGAGGAAAAAGAGTCAAGCTGAGGGTTTTTTTTACTTTCTTAGTAGGCTACTGGAGTCCACAGCAGAAATAAATATTGCAAGGCAGAACTTTTGAGTGAGAAGAGATTAAGAAAGGAGAAATTTGAGAATCACAAGGACAGCCTTTAAGCATGCAGAACCTGAAGATAATGCTAGAATATTACCCTGGAAAGGGAAGCAAAAAGATCCAGGTGATCTCGCTCCTGAGGGCTTGAAACGGGGACCACTGAGACTTGGAGGAAAGGAGAAAGTGGAATGGAGTGTGGGCGTAGAGAAGGAGCTGGGGGAGGGGCTCCATCTAAGGGAACCACAGCGAGGGGAAAGAAATCAGCAACAAAGATCACTGACTCCCAGGCCATGGGGCCTTGTGGAAGCCAAACCAATCCTGCAGGCCATCTCCCAGCATTCTGGAAAGCCCTGCCCATCATCTGGGCTAGGAATACACATTAATCCTTCATGTTGTCCCTGATGCCTGGTGGGGCCCTTTTAGGAATGGCTTCCGGCACACCTGCCATTGGTGAGTTGTCCAACAAAAGAAGTGAGGCTTTGCTGAGTCCCATCTGAACAGTTCCAAGTGGACATTTCTCCATTTTTCAACCCCTGTGGGACACTCACAAGCCCCCTTAATCAAATGACAAAAATCTTTGATGCTTATAGGCATGCCGGCAGTGCGGAAGGGAACGTGGGTGGGTTGCATAGTGGAGAAACCCACCCCAGCTATGTAGGGAATGCTTCACTGGCTTACTTTGCTTGGAGCTGAAGCTCTGTCTCTTTGTAATCTGGATTCTTTAGGTCCTCTTTTTAGGTTTTGTCTTCTCAGGTATGCTACAGTGTAGGAGATATTGTTTTTAACTTTTTTGGTAGAAAAGTAGCTTTCTGATTTTCTCCCTTTGGGGCAAAAACATGGTCTCCATGTATTAGTATTAAACATTCAACTCCAGTTCCAACAATTAAGAAGATATTCCCAAGCTCTAGTACCAATACTGATAATCTTGACAGCACATTAAATTAAACTAAATTCTCCAAGCATGTATTGAGCTCCAACTCTAATCCAGGCACCATGCTACTTACTGATGATGTAAAGTTGAATAAGACATGGCTATTGGTGCTCACACTTTGGATACAGCTTAGTTCTGTGTAACTCCTTAAAGATGACGCTGTTCATCTAATAAATACCGTTGCCAGTGTAGGACAACTGGTAGACATGGAGACATTCCAATAATTGAGCTTGACATTTTTTTCTTTCCTGGCTGCAAACTATTACTGACTCATTCAGTGACTAATGTGGCCCTTAAAAAGGTTAAAGAAGGCATTGGTGGTTCTGCCTACTCCAGCTTCTCTTTTTGCCATTTCTCACCTTTGTTACTCAAACTTCTCAGCCCTAAAATTCTTCCCCACTCCTATGACTGCCTCAGTGTTCCACCTCCTGCTCCGGGACTGGCTCCTGTGTGCTCCCCAAACTGAATTCTTGTTGGCTTGGTTGTTCCCATTTAGCTCTTGAGGACAGCCGCTTGAGAGTGGCTGAGTGGGTAGCTGGAAGCTATCCAGCTCCATTTGGCTTGTGATAATTTAGAAGGTTTTGTTACTTTCATTTGTTTCCCATTCTGGATTGAAAAAATTGGAAATTTGACTGCTGAGTGGGATGGAAAGGTAGCAGGTGGGCGAGGCTGAAAGAATGGGACCATGTGCATCATTCCTGCCACCTGTTAGGCTGAGAAATTTATTCCTTCTCTTTTGTGCTTTGTCCTCACCATCTGCCAAACTATACTAGTTAAGTCTCTTTGGTTACAAGTAACAGGAACTAACTTGACCGAACTTAAGTAAAATATACATTTATTTTAAGGCTATGGGGATCTTTCACAGAACTCAGGAACAGGTGGACCTCAGGAAGGATCTGGAATGAGCATCTGGAAAGTCTTTGACTCACTCCCTTTTTCATTACTTATTTTTGCTTCTTATGATTCATTATCTCTCTCTCTCTCTCCCCGCTCTGTGCTTTTCTGCACACCCTCTTTCTAGGTTTCTTGTCCAACATGTGGAATGTGGCCACCCCACAGCACCCCAATTCAGATATTACCATTCCATTCAGCTGCAGAGACTGACTAATACTTCTCAGTCCCAGTTCTGCACTCATATCTGATTGGTAAGTTTTGGTCTGGTGCTTATCCCTGGTCCAATCAACTGTGATAAGAGGGGTGGGGACACATAATATAAAGTTGATGGAAAGATCCTGTGAACAAAGAGACAGTTCCCAAATAAGGCCAGACACTTGGGAATATGGGCAGACTTACTACGTACCCATATCTCCAGAGACACACTTTATCAGACACTTTTTACCCTCTAGATCCTTCCAGTTCATTATTTATATACTTTTGCCATAAGGAAGATGTGATCACTGTAATTCTTCAAGGCTACCCACCTGCATCCAGGCCAGATTCATATCATGGCAGGCGCTGTAATTCCAGTGGCTTTGGATCTCTACATGTTAACATCTTGGTCTCTAAATTCTCAAATAGTGGGTTTGTCATTAAGATACTGAGGCCTGAGTTCTGAGTGTTCCTGCCCAAATAACCACTGAGCATCCAATGACAAGAATAAAGGAGCAATAGCTTTTTGGATTTCTGGGGTCCTCAGTTCTCTTCCTACTCACCAAGAAAGAGGGATGGTGACACATGGAAGGTCAGAGTACTTGAGTTAAAGCCCTGACTCTGCTGATCATCCACACAACGATGTGATTATAATCTCAGTTTCCTCATCGTAGTATAGTAATGTCCACCTTGTTAATTAATTCAGGGATTTATTAGATGCCTACTTGTGCCAAGCATTGTGCTAGACTTGTGATACAGAGGCTCTGCCCTCATATATTTTACAGTGTAATTTGAAGACCTTCATTAAGGAGAAAAAATGTATTTTAATTATCATATAATATATATTTTATAATTATCATAAAATATTTTAGACATAAAAGGAACTATAAAGAATTATATAGTGAACACTTGTGTATTCATGATCAACTTAAGAAATAAATTATTCCCATGGCAGTTTAAGTCCCTCTTAACTCCTTCCTGAATACCTATCCTTCCTTTTCACCTGAAGTAACCACTTTCCTTAATTTAGCAGTTATCATCATGCATTTCTTTGTATATTTACAGTATGAGTTGAATTGTGTCCCCCCAAATATGTTTAAATCCTAACCCCCTGAGCCTGTGAATGTGACATTATTTGGAAAGGTCTTTGCAAATTATCAAGTCAAGAGGAGATCATGCGAGTGAGCCCTAATCCAATATAACCGTGTCTTGATAAAAGAGGAAATTTGGACACAAAGACAGACAAGCACACAGGGAGAACGCCGTGTGAAGATGAAGGCAGCGATCAGGGTGATGTGTCTACAAGCCAAGGAACACTTCAGATTGCCTACGAACCTCCAGAAGCTGTGAGTGAGGCCTGGAACAGATTCTCTCTCACTGCTCTTAGAAGGTACTAACCCTGCTGACACTTTGATCTCAGATTTATAGCCTCCAGATCTGAGACAAATTTTTGTTGTTTAAGCCATCCAGTTTGTGGAACTTTGTTATAGCAGCTAGAGCAAACTAATACAGCTTCCTATATCATATATGCTCCCTAAACAAGTTATAATTTTGTTTAGATATTTTAAAACTTTGTATAAACTATATCATGCTGCAGATAGTCTTCTAGGATTGAATTTGTCTCTTAGAATTATGTTTATGAGATTCTTCCATTGGTATATGTAGCTTTAATATCTTCATTTTTACTATTGCATGGTTGTCCATTTTATGAATATACTTTAGTCAATACAATTTATCCATTTTCCTGATGATGTACCTTATAAGTAATACTGCTATGTACATTCTCATCAGTATCTCCTTGCACACTTGTGAAATAGTTTCTCTGGGGTTTATACCTAGGAGTTGAATTTCCATGTTACTACCTATTGTGCAAATTTTCACTCCTACCAGTGGTGTTAAAAAGTTCTTGTTGCTGTACAATGTTACTAACACACAACATCATCTGATTTCTAGCTTGTTGTCAATCTGGTCGGTGTGCCTAGAGCAGATATTTAAAATTATGAAGGGTTCTATGAATGAGTAAATACAGGGGGCTATGGGGATGCATAAGAGAGGTCCAAACTAACTTGGGTGGTGTGGTAGAGAAGGCTCCCTTGAGGAGGTACCACCTCAGCTGAGACTTGAGGTATAAACGGGTATCATCCAGGTGAAGGGAGAGTGGGTGGTGGAGGTAAAGGGAGCAGAAAGCATAAACGTGAGAATAAATACAGCACAGTTGAGCAGGAGAACAAGACAGAGCTTCACTAATGCTAGTATAGCCCTTCGCTGATGATTCAGGTGGGCCCTCTTCCTGGAGGGTTGGCAGCGAACACAACATCTTTTGAGCTCAATAATGACTCCTATTGACTTCAAGGCTAGGCCATATGCCTTGAAGACTGAATGAAGAATTATTCTTTTCTCAATATGGATTTAGATCAGAGTTCAAAAACTGGGACCAACAGGCTGCCTTAGATCCTCAAAAGTATTTTGTTTTGATGTCACAGTAATTTTTATATTTTATGCCTTTAGTATTTGTTGTGATGGTTAATTTTATATGTCAGTTTGACCGGCCATGGGGAGTCCAGATTAAACGTTATTTCTGGGTGTGTCTGTGAGGATATTTCTGGATGAGACTAGTATTTAAGTTGGTGGACTCAGTAAAGTGGGTTACTCTCTCCAGTGTGGGTGAGCATCATCCAATCCATTGAGGTCCTGAACAGAACAAAAGGCAAAGCGAGGAGGAATTCTCCCCTTTTTGCTTCCTGCCTCCCTGCTTGAGTGAGAGGGAAGGGACAAATAACCTACCATTGGGATAAACTGCCTAATTAACAGAGGCTCTAGTCAAAGTCGCTGGAAGGACCGCAACTCCAGTGATGGGCTACAGGAAAGAAAACTCAATTGGAGGATCCAGAATCACCCTTGCCCTGGGACTGGACCCCAATTCTCCCCTGGCAAGTGAATAAGCTTGGAAGGCTAAGAGCATCACTACCCATCTGGCTTACACATATGGCTTCTTCTCAAGTCTGCAGAAATCCGATTTGGACTATGGTGTGTAGAGGGAGGATCTGAGAGTGAGAATGGTGGAGTTTTCCTGGAGAAGATGGAGATTTCTACTGAGAGATTTTAGAAATAAGACCTTAGGCAGAAGATCTTGCTACTATGTTGGCAGGGAGCCCTGGTAAATAATGGGGAACTATCCATGAGGTCTTATTTCCTTCTGAGGCTCAGGAAAGTCCAATTCAGTAGAACCTCCTGTTCTTTTCTAGACTTGTAGCTCCTTTCTGAAATTGCACTAGCCTTCCATTAAGTTTTCATTTCTGATGCACAGTCTGGTGTACTGAATTTGGGGAGACTGAGATGTCAGGTAACAGGGAAAGACGGTGCCGTCCTAGTTCATCTTCTATTAGGCTCCAGCAGAAAAGGACATCAGGCCCACTCATTGTGCTACAACTCAGATTTACAATGTCAGTGGGGGTTCAGGAGAGAGGTGCATGGGGAATCTTGAAGGACAGGAAAGGAATAGGGTCGTAGAGGAACAGATCTGAAAGGACAATAAACCCACATGCTATGGGTTAGTCTCACATTGATTCCCAACCATGGTTGCAAATTAGAATCACCTGGGAGCTTAAATGATCCCAGCGCCATGCTGCAACCCAGACCGATCATAAATTAGAATCTCTGAGGAGGGAGGATCCAGGTATCACTATTTTTTAAAAGCTTCCTAGGTGATACCAATGTTTAGCCAAGATGGAGAACATTGGGTTAGAGGATGCTGCCTTCTGAAGGGCATGGGGGTGGTGGAGGGCGTGGCACAGCTGTCTTATGTTTAGTCTCAATGACAAAATAAGATGTATTTGAATAGGATTTCACTATCTCAGGCTTCCATGTTGTTCAAGTGGTTTATTAGTGGAAACGACAACAAAAAATGGGTGGCATTGGGGTGGGAAAGAGAGAAATGCTATTAGAGATGAAATGGTTTGATTTTTTTTTCTCTTTGCTTGTGAAAACTTTCAAAATATTGCAAACTTTGCCAAAACAAGGTTGGATTCCCACTATATTTTATCTCTTGTTGCAATTCTAATTCTTAGCATCAAAACGCCCCCCTGTACCACCCTCTGTTTCGTAGATCCCAAAGAGGTTGCATATTCCATCTCAGAAATTCATTCTTCCTTGAACTTATAACATTTTTCTGCTCTGAGGGCATTTAAAAGGAATTGCTTAGAAAAAGCCCTGCAGGGAGCCTGTCGTAATGATGCAGTCTTAAAGAACACCCCAGACCACTTGTGGGGAATGACTTACCACCCTCCTGTGTTCTGTTTTCTTTCCTGATCTCCCTGCTTTCTGCAGTCCTTCGTCTTGGTTTCCAAGGCAGAATTTATGATATGTTGCTGACTGAAGGACAATTGCATTTTATCCAACAGTCTTGTTGGGTTTCAGTTTCTCACCAGGAGAACCAAGTAATATTTTCCCACAGTTTTCCCCCATATGTTCATCTTTATTTTGTTCCATGTCCTCTCTTAAGATGGAATGGAGAAGCGAGGGAGGTGAACCTGTGAGCTCTTGGCAAGCAGGTCGCAAGTACAGATCTTTTTCCTCCTTTTTCTAAAGGAGGAAGGAGAAACTCTAGCTGTGCTTGTGTGTGTATGGACATGTACACGTGTGTGGGTGTGTACATGAGTCCTGTGGAGTGTGGGAATAGGGAAGAAAATGGATCTTCTATGGCTTCAAATATGGCCAAATGGGAGCTCAGGTTCACTCACAGACACTGCTTGCTTGAGTTTCATGACACTCGCATCACACTGGCACCTCAACCTCTGATCTTCTGTTCAGTTCAATTTCACCTGGCAAGCAGTTGTTTCATGTGGATAACGGCCTGTGTTTGGGATTTAGAGGCTATAATTAAAAGCCCTGGAAGTTTGCTTTCAAAGCCTCCTTTTTAACCAGAGGATGCCCATTGCCTTTTTTTTTTTTTAAATTTTTTGTTTATTGCAGTAACATTGGTTTATAACATTGTAAAAATTTCAGGTGTACATCATTGTACTTCTATTTCTGCATAGATTACATCATGTTCACCACCAAAATACTAATTACAACCCATCACCACACACATGTACCCAATTATCCCTTTCACCCTCCTCCCTCCCCCCTTCCCCTCTGGTAACCACCAATCCAATCTCTGTCCCTATGTGTTTGTTTATTGTTGTTATTATCTACTACTTAATGAAGGAAATCATACGGTATTTGACCTTCTCCCTCTGACTTATTTCACTTTGCATCATGCCCTCAATGTCCATCCATGTTGTCACAAATGGCTGGATTTCATCGTTTCTTATGGCTGAGTAGTATTCCATTGTGTATATACCCATTGCCTTTTATTACTAGATCGTATCACGTTTTATGTGAACTCAGTTGAGTGAGTTTTCTTTAAAAAACCGACTTTGTGTTCTTCCCCCATCTGTTCTCAAATATTTTATTCAATATTTGTTTCTCATCAAAATTCGGGTATGACAGCCCACATCTCCACACACCTGAGGCTAGTTTGCTTTCCAATTAAATGCCCCTGCTTGGCCGTCCTTCTCCTCTGCTCTACAATTGTTCATTTCTCCCCTCTCCGTATCAGGCCTAAAAAAGACTCCACAGGTGTTGTCATATTTAGCATATTTTTCTCTCAGCTCTGGATAAAGACAGTGGCTCTGCAGTATCTGATATAAGTCTATGGGCTAAATCGATAATGAGCCTGTCGAGACAAATAGGCCGGCAATTGTTCCAGCCAGGCCAAAGGAAGCCAGCAAAATGCCACTTGCAGACTCAGTGGTGAACCAGCTGGGAGAGTGGAGGCAGCACTGCATTAATGAAATTGCACAGGCTCAGCTTGCCCCAGGAACTAAAGCAGCTTTGGGAAAGGCATATGGCAACAAAATAAGCCCAAGTTAATCGCAAAGTCAGGCGTCCAGTCAAGCAGCATCTGCTTGAAAAGGGAAGCGCATCGGCCCCTGCACAGTGACTTCTCTCCTGCTCCCGTCAAGCAGGGGGATGTGCGGAGAGGGATTAGCAGGGCAACGAACCACAGCGGTGCTGCTGCCAGGGTGGCAGCGGCGCTCCGGGCCGCGTGTGTGTGCCTGGGCCCCGAGACTAGCCGAGCGCTTGCCCAAGGCAGCCACCTGAGGATGTGATTATTGGCAGCAGCGAAGAGCAGCTCGGGCTTGCTCCCCCCTCTCTTTTTCCTTCCCGCTCATAAAACAGCCACCACCGTGCTCTATTGTTTCCTACCAATTCTTCCTGCACTGCCGGTTATCAGCGATTGTCTGTGCACTCAAGAGCATGACCTCATTTAAAGAGCTCTGGCAGAATGTCAGCATCAGGTTTTTCTCTCCGCCTTTAATAATGGCGTCCCTTTTGGCCACTTGATTCTAAATCTGTCATAATCGCCACAAAGAGCTTCTGTGTCCAGGACTTTGTAACCCGCCACTCTCCTCCCAAAGAGACAAGAAGAGACCAGAGGGTTACAGACGGTCATACGCTGGCCTAGAATTGTTTTCCCTGTAGTGAGAGATGATGACCATGGTTTTAGCCTTAGGCCGTTCTCCTGCTTGAAATCCGAATGCATTTTCTGAAGGATATTCCATGGAATATTAGTAGGATGTAAATGAATGTCACTTAAGAAAATAGCTTCCCAAGTCATTGAAATCTGAGAAGCACTGGGTTTTACAAAGTTTTCTGATTGTACAAAGTTTTTCTCTGTTTTGTTTTTGTGAGGAAGATCAGTCCTGAGCTAACATCCATGCTAATCCTCCTCTTTTTGTTGAGGAAGACCGGCTCTGAGCTAACGTCTATTGCTAATCCTCCTTCTTTTTTTTTTTTTCTTTTTCCCAAAGCCCCAGTAGATAGTTGTATGTCATAGTTGCACATCCTTCTAGTTGCTGTATGTGGGATGTGGCCTCAGCAAGGCTGGAGAAGCGGTGCGTTTTTGCGCCCCCAGGATCCGAACCTGGGCCACCAGTAGCGGAACACGCGCACTTAACCACCAAGCCTCGGGGCCGGCCCACAAAATTTCTTGATTGTGGAGAGGCTCAATGTTTTTAAGATGCTGATATGCTTTGTGGATGTAGACAGTAGACAGAGTTGGCAAAATGTCCCAATTTTTTTAGCCTCAGAACACTTTTTTGGAAGAATATTGGTTATGGGTTGAATTGTGTCTCCCCAAATTTATATATTGAAACCCTGTCTTCCTTCAGGCCACTATAACAAAAATACCATAGACTGGGTGGCTTAAACAAGATTTATTTCTCACGGTTCTGGAGGTTGGGAAGTCCAAGATCAAGGCACTGGCAGATTCGGTGTCTAGTGAATACACTTCCTAGTGTATATGTGGCCATCTTCTCACAGTGTCCTCAAATGGCAGAAGGGGTAAGGGAGCTCTCTGGTCTCTCTTTTTCAAGGGCACTCATACCATTCATGAGGGTTCCATCCTCATGACTTAATCATCTCCCAAAGCCCCCACCTCCAAATACCATCACATTGGGGATTAGGTTTTAACATATGAATTTTGGGGGGACACAAATATTCAGACTAGAGCAAGCCCTAATTCCCAGAACCTCAGAATGTGACCTTACTTGGAAATAGAGTCATTGCAGATGCAGTTAGTTTAAGATCAGATCATAATGGAGTAGGCTGGGCCCCTAATTCAGTATGACTGGTGTCCTTATAAAAGGAAAATATTTGGACTCAGAGGCAAACACATACACAGGGAGAAAGCCATGTGAATATTGGAGTTATGCTGCCATGAGCCAAGGAAGTACAAGACGCTATGAGAGAGGCCTAGAAAAAAATCCTTCCCTAGTGCCTTCAGGGGGAGTATGGCGCTGATGACGCCTCAATCTCGGACTTCTAGACTCCAGAACTGTGAGAGAATAAGTATCTGTTGTTTAATCACTCAGTTTGTAGTACTTTGTTACGGCAGCCCCAGGAAACTAATATAGTATTCAGGAGAATACTGTTTTGAAGAACTTATGTTGAGAAATGCTGCTTAACAGGCTTACCAGAACAGCAGTTATAGCAGTCTAAGAACATATTTGCAGAAGTTTAAGATTTAAGAAGTTTAAGCCTCAATTTAAGATTTTCTATATATTTGTGGGTAGAGTTAATTCTGACTACATTGATGTTATTTCACTTTTAAAAGAAAAACCTTGGGTCAACCATATGAGATAGTTTGTAAAGCAAATGGACTCTGTCCTCTTATATCCCCAAATGCTCAAATTATAAAACTGGTTTCATTACTTAAGCTGATGGTAATCTTTCTGCCTTGCCTGAAGAAGTGTTTCACCCTTTAATTAGATGGGTTGGCAAAAGTGTCCCAAGAGTTACACTAGCTGTCTTCATTGTCTCCCTTCATCCCACTGGCTGGAATTAAAATGGAATGCCTTATAATTCGTGGCTGCCCGTGAGCTAGTGATACAGCTAATTTATTAAAGATATTCCTAAGGTTGAATAGTGAAACTCAAATTTGGGGGTTTCATGGACCAGCAACTTTTAAGAATTAATTTGTGGACTGACATAGGTTTGTAAACTTTTTCTTTTGTCAAGTAAGGGTATTAAAACAACAACAAATGACAAAATGAAAAAGAATCAACAACCATCATGTGCTAATGACATCATTTAAACTTTTAATTTTGCTAAGAAAGACTATTAAAACAACAAATAACTAAACATACCAAAAAAAAAAAAACCCAAAACAAAACCGACATCTACAACAACCATGTGCTAGTGATACTGTTTATAAATGGAAAGAATATTCCCCAAATCAAAAAGGTCAGAAGAACAAAATGTTGTGATGATACCAGTGGGTTCTGTGTTTTGAGTGCGATGTGCTGGGCCTATTCTAAACGCTCCATGTGCATGAACTCAATTAATCATCACAAAAAACTGTAAGGTTGAACCTACTACCTTCATTTCATAAGAGGGGAAACTGAGGCACTGGGTTTAAAGTTGCCTCGGGGCACCCACTGGAAGGTGGTGAGACCGGGAGCTGAATCCACAAGTCTGGCTCTGGAGTGTGTGAGGTTGTGATCTTAAACATCACCAGATCTTGCACCTCTAACAAGACGGTACTTGCCAAAAAAGAAGCCTCAGCGAAATGAGTGTGCGTGGATGTTTCTATTCTTTTTTTCCCCTTGTTGCTGCAGACCTGTGATAACATCATCGCAGAGCAGTCTGGGCTGGCATCTGAGAAGGCCTCGACGGCTGCTGAAAGCAGTGCGCCAGCGAGGGACCCAGGATGGAAACGGACTGTGCTGCTTATGGAGGGAATTCCTGAGGTAGAGAGGTGAGAGGGCTCCTTTTTCTTTAATCAGTCCTCTGCCTTTTGTGGTAGGCCTTGAGCAACCTTATCAAAGGTGAGTACAATTCCGTCATTTCAGCTGACATTTTGAAAATACTTCAGGGTGGCAGAAAGTTAATGTATCAAATGTCATTAAAGGTTTAAAACAACCAAACCAAAACTAATATACTTTAAACTTAAACTTCAAAATCTGGGCTGTGATTCAATGTTGAGCTTGTGTGTGTGTGTGTGTGTGTGTGTGTGTGTGTGTGATATTTGGATTCTACAGCAGAGGTGCATATGAAAACAGACCACACAAGCCACTCAAAAGAGAATAGCATCAAGTACACAAATGGCCTTCTGTACCTGGAAATTACCAGATCGATGTAGCCTTTGCAGCGAAAACCTTCACAGGGTAGCACGATTTAGTGAAAGCAACGCGTGCTCTGGGAGCAGATAAACGTGGTTCAGATTCCATCTCTTATTCTTCTTTGCTGTGTGATCTTGGAAAAGTCACTTAGCCCTCCTGAGTCAACTTCATTTGTAAAATGGGAACAATAAAACCTATCTTATAGTTTTAAAATGAGGATTAGGCTATTTCATGTCCAATGGTTAACATTACTACTGACTAAAAGAGAATTTTATTTTTAAACAAATATTTATACAGTGTTCATATTGCCAGACCATGTTCTAAGTTATTTACAAGTAATCGTAATAACTCCACGAGGTTATGCATAATTATGATTTCCATTTTACAGTTGAGAAAAATGAGACCCAGAGAGGTTAAGTAACTTGCCCAAGGTCACTCTGCATGGTCTGGCCCAAGGCTACCTCTCTTGCCTCATTTTCTATTACCCCCCCTTACTCATCATACTGGCCTACCCACTGTTCTGCAGCAAGTATCAGAAGGAGGGTCCAAACCCAGGCATTCTGGTGCTGGAGACAACGCTCCTAGTCACTATTCTGTAACGCCCTGATAACTGACATTGAAATACTCGATTTTCAGTATTTATCAGTCAACTATACTTGAAAGATGTGCTTTACCGGAACTTCAGAAACAAAGGAAATAGTTGGATATGGACAGGTTGTGTATAGAATTAGCTGTGACTATACACTGCTACATGCATCGAGATTGTACAGTGTGGATTTTCTGTTAATCACCACTTCCTTTGCATTAGGGGTTCGCGCTAGTGTGTGGGCATCAGCTTCCCAGATGGCTCCTATGCCTCTCTTGTCTCTTCCTATTTACCCTCTGGAGTTCCTCCTGGCCTGACTCCCCACTCCCAGGGCCCCGAGGTTCTGCCCTGGCGCTCACTGGATGCAGGGCCTCTCAAACTCTCTCATGGGCCTCCTGCCTTTAATGCCATCAGTGTGAGCTGCCACCCTAATCTCTTCCCTGATTCCAGGTCACTTCCTCTCTGGATCTCCTTTCCCCACCCTGCTCAGGGTCCCACTGGGACCCAGGCCTCTCACTGTTAGTACAGGCTTCGCCTCCTCGTTCTCAGGAGAAATAGGCCAGTGCACACAGCTCCTGAGCCGGCCTCGCCCCCCGTGTCTGCACGTGCACAGCAGTGTGCAAACAGAAGTCCTTCCTCCTCTCCAAAGCTTCACTGCCCTTGTGCTTCTGACCTCATTCTTTTGTCTATAGGGCATTTCTTTGTCCATGATTCTCCATCTTTCTCTCCTGCATCTTCTTTTTTGTCAAGTTTTCCCCAACTTAAAACAAATCCTATTTTCAACTCTGCAACGCCATCAGGCTCCTTCCTTAGTTGATACACGTCTTGAAAGAGAGTTTGTACGTACTAGCTGTCTCTCCTTTCTCTTGTGCAATCCATTTCTCAACTCCTGCAGTCCATTTGGCTTCTTTCCACAACACTTGATCCAATTGCTCTCGCGGTGGTCATCAGTGGTCTGTTAATTGTTGAATCCAGTAGCGTCTTCTCAGTCATCACGCTTGACCTCTCAGGGAGACCCTGCATGGTCCGGCCCAAGGCCAACTCTCTTGCCTCATTTCCTATTACACCCCCTTGCTCATCACACCACAGCTACACAGGCCTACCTACTGATCTGCAGACAAGCCAGCAGTGCTGTTTCACAGCCTTTGCATGTGCTGGCGCCTTTGCTTCTAGAACATTATTTTCCCAGATATTTGCATGGCTCTCTCCTTCTCTTCATTCAGATCTCTGTGTACATGTCACTTCTTAAAGAAGCCCTCCCTGAAAACTGTTATCTAAAATGGCACCACTACCCTCATCTCTTTCAATCCCCTTGCCTATTTTAGATTTTTTCGTAGTGTGTATCACCACCTACCTGCTCCTTATCCATCTCCCCCAGAATATAATTCCATGAGGGCAGGGACTATTCCATTTTTTTTTTTTTTTTTGGCAGGTGTATTTTCAGCACCTATAGTAGTGGTATAGGTAGTAGTAGATGTTCTGTCAATATTGAGTTGAATGAACAAATTTGAATGTCCCTCATCTCTTGGCTTCTGTGATGCCACACTTTCTGGTTCTCCTATTGCCTCCCTGACCATGCCTTCTCTCACTGGCACTTGATCTTCTTCATCCTCCTTGGACACGAGAGTTTTGTTCTTGGCCCCTTTTCTTCCCTGCTCTATATCCTGCCCTTGGGTGATCTTGTCCATTTTAGTGACTTTAGCCCTTACTTACATGGTGATGTCGCCTAGGTCTTTATCTCCTGGACCTTTCTACCAAGAGGGAGATCCATATTTCCAACAGCCTATTGTATACCTCCACCCAGAGATACCTCAAACTTAACATGGTCAAATGGAGGGATCATTATCCTTGCTCCAGATTTCTTTGTTCCCTGTCTCAGCTAATGGTACTGCTGCCTACCCAGTTGCCTAAGCTAAAATCTTCCTACTTTTCCCTTCCATATCAAAGTTCTGGTGTCTACTTCAGAAGAAGTCAGTTTCTTCTACCATGCTTGAGGCCAAGCTTTCATCATCTCTTGCTTGGATTACTCCAACAGTGTACTATATGGTCTCCCTGCCTCCAGCCTCTCCTATCTCCAATCCAATATATGTACATGAAATACTGCCAGAATTCTTTTTCTAAAAGTGTTTGATGGCCATTTTCCTCCTTCAAGAATCTCAGTGGATACCCATTGCCTTGTGGTTAAAATCCAAACTTCCTAGTATGACCCACAGGCCCTCATGACTGGTCCTAAGGAACTTTGAATCAGTTCTGAGAGAATAAAGGATTTAATGTGAGCTGTATAATGGGAACATCTTTCCTCCTGGGCAGCCAGAAGAAAAGCCAGGTGGTGATGTGTCTCATACCACAGCCAAGCTCAGGTGGGGCAGGAACAGCCAAGGTCTTCTCAGTATAATGTGGGGGTGGGGTGGGAGAGTTAACTTAAGGAGAAAATCCAACACTGTGTCAACTGGCAAAATGTCCTACTCTTCAAAGATATGGAACTTTTCCTGAGGAAGATTAATGAATCTCTTTTAGAAGTATACTTACTTCATAAGTAATAATGATAATATTTACCATTTACTATATACTAACATTATTCTAAACACTTTACATGTGTTAATTTATTTAATGATTAAACAACATTAGGTAGGTAGTATGATTCTCCCCATTTTACAAATGAAGGAACTGAGGCACAGAGAAGTTGAGTCACTCTCCAAAGCTCTTATGGATAGAGGTGGAACTGGGATTCAAATTCAGGTGACATGACTTCAGTATTAGTAAGGAAGTCAGGGGACCTGCATGTCTTATGGATAAGGAGATGAAATTGGAACTGGGGGAGCCATGTTCCTTCCTTCTTTCCCTGGACCCTCAATGCCTGGGCTGAAGAGAATGCCATGAATGACTGAGGCAGGAACATATGAGAGGAAGTTTTATGGGGAGGAGTTTAGTTTTCTTGAACAATAGTTTGGGTGATTGAACAGAGATACGAAGGGGTGTTATGGAGAAGAAAGGATAGGGGAGAGAGAGAGAAAGAGAGAGAATGAGAATTAGAGAAGAATGAGAGTCTTTTATGGCCGTCCCTGTGAGGCACTGAGAATCTAGAAAATTCTTGTTTGACACAAGGATATAACTCAATTGATTACAGTGTGGCCTTTCATTCCTCCCTTCCTGGCTTCTACTACCCCTCCAACAAGCCAAAAGCCACTGCATCTTTTGGAGCATTTGGTCAGATGATAGTGGATGGACAGAGTAGCCCAGAAGAAGGACTGACTTAACCCCCTCTGGTGCATTTTGGTGGAGAAGAGGCTGAAGGTATGGGTCTTTTGAATGACTGAAACTTGGATCCTGGAGAGACCAATGATCAGGGAGGCACCTCAGATGATCCAGAGCTCATGGGCAATAGTACTAATCTTATTATTGCCCCAGGTTGGTGTCCCAGCGCAAAGCAAGGGCCTGCCACAACCAGATGCACACGCTTCAGCCACAACAAAAGACTCAACGCTGACTCAGCAACCAGGACCTCTCCAGTATCTGGGGGGCGCGTCTGTCAATGTGCCACTCTGTCTCCAATGACCTTCCTTCCCATCCCTTTTCCTCCTACTCTTGTCACTCCCTTTAGTTCTTTCCTCTTTCAGTGGAGGTCTTATAGAATGTGGGGTATATTCTATTATCATATAAAGCACATTAAATTATGATTTGTCTCACTAAACTAAGCTCCTTTAAGAACACACTTTAAATTCTATTTTGGTACTCCCAGCAAGAAGCACAGACACATGGTAGGTGCTTAATAAATGTTTGACGAATACATAAATGAATGAATACCTGTAAAACATTTCATGGTGCTGCAGCTGTTGCTGCTGTCACTCCTCATGCATCCCGGTGGATTTTTTTTTTTTTTTTTGCATTGGCACGCTGATCCCATTGAGAAGTAAACAACCCCTTTCCCATTGGGAGATTCCAGGGGTGTCATTTGTTATATGGCACTCCTTATGGCAAGCAAATAATCCCTTATCCTTTGTCCTTTCTGTTTTTTTTATTTTAAAAAAGAAATCTGCTTTGTATTACAATCCTCCTCTGATGGAGAATTACACCCAAAAGACTAATTCTTGATAATGATTATGGACAGTTTCACAGAAGGATTTTTTTTATGCTGGATACTGTGCTGGACACTTTCAACACATTTTCTCATTTAATTTTTAGAGAATCTCTATTTGAAAAAGCATTGTTTTACATTTTAAGACAAAGCTACAGAGGCTTAGAGAGGTTGAATGACTTGTCAAGACCATCTTGCTAATAAGTTTAGAAGTCAGAATTCAAAATCAAATTCATCTGAATCCAAAACTCCACGCAGAAGGCCCTCTGACTGCTGTGTGGAGGGTGGCTCTGAGGGCAATAGGTCCAGAGCTGGAGAGGCAAGTATGAGCATGTGGCGGTGATTCCTGTGAGAGGTGACTAGGATGAGCCAGAGCGATTGTGATGAGGACAGAGAGAAGTAGACAGATTGAAAACATATTTAGGACTTAAAATTTGAGTAATATTGTGATTGATTAGTTGTAGGAGATTGGGCAGGCAAAGACTTGCTGGTGAAGTTCTAGTTCCTGATTGGTTGCCTGGCATATAGAGACACCATTGACTGAGTAGGAAATATTGGAAAGAGAACAGGCAAGAAGATAATATAATTCAGTTGACGGGTGTTGTGTTATGTATTTGGGGGCTCCAAGTAAACTTCTAGAAGACCTTTGTATATATGAGACTGAAATTCACAGGGAATGCCTTGCATCTTTTATACAGACGTTTGTGTTGTATTATCATTTGATTTAAAGTTTTTTTTACTTACCAAAAGTTTTTCACTTAATGGTCAGAAGAAATCAAGGGAGTATCTATTAGTGAATCTAAGGCTCTTAGGGACACCTTTTCTATATTTTCCTGTTAAATGCTTGGGCAAGGTTTTCCCCTTTATTGCATTTTTCCGTTGCCTGAAATCATTCTGCATCCTTAAATTTATTGTGTTGAATATTGCTCGTTGTCAGCTCTAATTCTATGTCTCAGACTTCCTTGGGTTGTTGGATGAACTAACCACATCTATGAGCTATCGCCAACTGTCTGTCTGAAAGTACATTATGATGATATCTATTTTTCTTCCACACCCTTTTAAAAGAATTTACTATTTTTAAAAGAATGACTATTTTTCCTGTTAATTAAGCATTTGGCCCTTCAATATAGCCTTGCTTATAATCCCTGGCACAAAATGAAAATACCATAATTAAATAAATCCTAGGAGTCCCAGGTCAGACTATCTCACCAAGGAGAGTGCAAAATGCTCTAAGATAAAAGGGAATACAGGATGGTAGCAAGTGATAAAAAGCATTATCTCACTGAACAAAGGAAAGAGTACATACAAGCCAAAATGGGCTGACTACAGGGCTCTTCCCCATAAACTGGATGTCCAGTATAGCTGGCTCGATGTCACAGACTGTTGCAATGAATTTTGGCCTCCCAGCATCTGAATACCCTGTATATGTTTGTGACCACTCCCTACCCCAGCAAATTATAAAGAGCTGAATCCTACTAGAGAAACTGAAAACATCGTGATTGTTCTCCCAGATCCTTGAATTTATGGTGTGGGAACGTGACCCAGACCCTGACAATGAGAGAGAGCCACTCCAGGCTTGCAGCTGGATGCTGGTGACTTGGAGAGGCAGAGACCGTGTGGACTCCACTCTGCTGAGAGTGGCAGCAGCAACATCCATTTTTCAGAGACTGCAGAATGTGGTCTGGGGCCAGAATGCTGTGTCCACTATCCGTGGGTTGGTAGTAATGTCGTGGAAGCCATGTCCAACTCTTGCGGCTGTCGTCTCTTCATCAGACCAGCTCTGTGATATGTGATTTTGGATATTGCTTCTGTCTGCAAAGCCTCCATGCCTTGCCCTCCTGGAGATTTCATAAGCTACCTAATATGCTTTTTTTGTTTTGTTTTGTTTTTGTGAGGAAGATCAGCCTTGAGCTAACATCCATGCTAATCCTCCTCTTTTTGCTGAGGAAGACCAGCTCTGAGCTAACATCTATTGCCAATCCTCTTCCTTTTTTTTTTTCTTCCCCCAAACCCCCAGTAAATAGTTGTACCCCAGTAGATAGTTGTATGTCATAGTTGCACATCCTTGTAGTTGCTGTATGTGGGACTCGGCCTCAGCATGGCCGGAGAAGCGGTGTGTCGGTGCACGCCCAGGATCCGAACCCAGTAGTGGAGCGCGCGCACTTAACCGTTAAGCCACGGGGCCGGCCCCTAATATGCTTTTATTAAATCCATTTTCTGCTCACATTAGCCAGGGCTATTGTCTATTGCTTGCAACTTATTGATGCATCGAAATTTCATGTGATATACTAAATTTTAAGGGTTCCCAACACTGTTTTCCTATAGCTTCTCTCTCGGAATGTCTTTAGAATGAATTTCATTTTGCCTTATATAGTAGTTATAAATATACTTTTTAAACCAGATTTTTGAGAAGTGGCGACTCTATCTTAATCATCTGTGTATCCTTCTGCTAATGACCCATCTCAAATGCCTTGCACATAGTAAAGATTATTTATAAAATTGACTTGGGCAGGCTGTAAATACACCAGACTGCTATAGCTGCAAGAAAACAACATGGGCTAAATCCACCTGTGAGAGTGGACTGGGGAACTCTGAAAAACGCTGGGGAGAATAGTCGAAGAGTGTCCTCTCTTGGTCAATACTTAGGCAGTGAGATGCTCCCTATGAGTCTGCCTGTTAATAGGTCCAGGCCACTGGTCAGTAATAGCCAGAGTGGTGGCAGTGATCCACTCTCTAAGACTCTCCCATCAGAGTCTATTCACTGAGCAATAATAGCCCATATCTCAAAGCCTACTCGGTCTTCTGGTGAGTTACTGTAGTGGACCCAATGCAGTTCCTCTTTTCAGCAGGGTGGAGGGAAGCTTCTCTCCCTGTTAAAAAAAAAAAAATAGTCCCTAGAATCAGCAGCATGTGTTCTAGATTATAGTCTTTATTTCTCAGGCTCTCACTTTCCTTTCGTGGGTATGAAAGAAAACCCTGTGTGAAGTTGCATCCATTTCTTATATATACATGACTACCAGCCTAATTTTTTCATAATGCTATTGGACACACACATAATATGGTCCCTGCTGTCACATTTCACTGCTATTTGGCGTGAGTCTGGGGTGCAAACCTTCACTAAGCTGTGCTCATCAAACCTGAAATTGTTCATAGATCTAGCTTGTTTTAGCATGAAGAAGAACTGAACTTCTATCCCTTTTACCCCATATCTGTGAAGCTAATTACAGGCATACCTCAGAGATATTACAATTTCAGTTCCAGACCACCTTAATAAAGCGAATATTGCAATAAAACGAGTCACAGGAGTTTTTTGGTTTCCCAGTGCATATAAAAGTTATGTTTACACTATATTGTAGTCTAAGTGTGCAATAGCATTATGTCTAAAAAAGCAATGTACATACCTTAATTGAAAAATACTTTATTGCTGAAAAATGCTAACTGTCATCTGAGCCTTCAGCGAGTCATAATCTTTTTGCTGCTGGAGGGTCTTTCCTCGATGTTGATGGCTGCTGACTGGTCTGGGTAGTGGTTGCTGAAGGTTGGGCTGGCTGTGGCAATTTATTAAAATAAGACAACAATGGAGTTTGGCACATCGATTGACTCTTCCTCTCATGAACGATTTCTCTGTAGCATGCGATACTGTTTGATAGCATTTTACCCCCAGTAGAACTTCTCTCAAAATTGGAGTCAATCCCCTCAAGCCCTGCTGCTGCTTTATCAAGTAAGTTGGAATATTCTAAATCCTTTGTTGTCGTGTCAACAATCTTCACAGCATCTTCACCAGGAGTAGTTTCCATCTCAAGAAACCACTTTCTTTGATCATCCATAAGAAGCAACTCCTCATCCATTTAAGTTTTGTCATGAGATTGCAGCATTTCAGTCACATCTTCAGGATCTGCTTCTAATTCTAGATCTCTTGCTATTTCCACTATGTGTGCAGTTATTTCCCCCACTGAAGTCTTGAACCACCCCAAGTCATCCATAAAGGTTGGAATCAACCTCTTCCAAACTCCTGTTAATGTTGATATTTTGACCTCTTCTCATGAATCACAAATGTTCTTAATGGCATCTAGAATGGTGAATCCTTTCCAGAAGGTTTTCAATTTACATTGCCCAAATCCATCAGAAGAATCACTATCTATGGCAACTATAGCCTTGCAAAATGTATTTCTTAAATAATAAGACTTGAAATTCGAAATCATTCCTTTATGCATGGGCTTCAGAATGGATAAAGTGTTAGCAGGCATGAAAACAACGTTAATCTTGTTGTACATCTCTGTCAGAGCTCTTGAGTGACCAGGTGCATTGTCAATGAGCAGTAATATTTTGAAAGGAATCTTTTTTTCTGAGCAGGCCTCAACAGTGGGCTTACAATATTCAGTAAACTATGTAGTAGACAGATGTGCTGTCATCCAGGCTTTGTGGTTCCATTTATAGAGCACAAGCAGAGTAGATTTAGTGTAATTCTTAAGGTCCCTAGGATTTTCAGAGCAGTAAATGAGCACTGGCTTCAACTTAAAGTCACCAGCTGCATTAGTGCCTAACAAGAGAGCCAGCCTGTCCGTTGAAGCCTTGAAGCCGGGCCCTGACTTCTCCTCTCTAGCTATGAAAGTCCTAGATGGCATATTCTTCCAATAGAAGGCTGTTTTGTCTACATTGAAAATCTGTTGTTGAGTGTAGCCATCTTCATTAATTATCTTAGCTAGATCTTCTGAATAACTTGCTGCAGCTTCTACATCAGCACTTGCTGCTTCATCTAGATCTTTCATGTTATGGAGAGAGCTTCTTTCCTTAAACCTCATGAACCAACCTCTGCCAGCTTCAAACTTTTCTTCTGCAGCTTCCTCACCTCTCTCAGTCTTCATAGAGAGTTAGGGCCTTACTCTGGATTAGGCTTTGGCTTGAGGGAGTGTTGCGGCTTGGTGATCTTCTATCCAGACTACTAAAACTTTCTCCATACCAGCAATAAGGCTGTTTCACTTTCTTGTCCTCTGTTTGTTCACTGGAGTAGCACTTTTAATTTCCCTCAAGAACTTTTCCTTTGCATTAACAACTTGGCTAAATGTTTGGCACAAGAGGCCTAACTTTCAGCCTCTCTTGGCTTTTGACATGCTTTCCTCACTAAGCTTACTCATTTCTAGCTTTTGATTTAAAGTGAGAGACTTGTGACTCTTCCTTTCACTTGAACACATAGAGGCCATTGTAGGGTTATTAACTGGCCCAATTTCAACATTGTTGTGTCTCAGGGAATAGAGATGCTGAGGAGAGGAAGAGAGATGGGGGGAGAGCCAGTCAGTGGAGCAGTCAGAACGCATACAACATTTATCGATTAAGTTTGCTGTCTTATATGGGCATGGTTCGTGGTTCCCCAAGACAGTTACAATAGTAACCTTAAAGATCACTGATCACAGGTCACCATGACAAATATAATAATAATGAAAAAGTATGAAATATTGTGAGAGTTACCAAAATATGACACAGAGACCAGAAGTGAGCAAATGCTGTTGGAAAAATGGCATGGAAAGACCTGCAGAGTTGCCATAAACATTCAATTTGTAAATAATGCAATATCTGCAAAGCACAATAAAATGAGGTACGCTTGTCTTGGTATTATCATGTATTTGCTTTGCAATTTCAGTTCTCGTCTTAATCCCTTCCCTACACTGTGGTCTTAAAGAGGCATGTAAATTCCTTTCCTACCCCTCCTCCTACCTGTGTATTATGTAATATACTTCCCCTATACTCTAAAGAGAATACCGATTCTTTTGGTGGAGAGAGGTCTTTCAAGGATTCTCAGAGTAGAATAACTTCTAAGACACAAATTCACATTTATCCTAAAACACTGTAAAAACTATTCTAGTTGCTCTCCCTCTCATACACGATTGTTAATTTGACTTTGTCTAGCTAGGGTCTTAAGTACAGGGCTGAAGAGTATGGCATCATGTAGTAATTACAAGTAAAGCCTTTGATATCAGACCCCAGGGGATCAAATCCCAGCTCTTCCATAGCCATACCTTGACTCCTTATATGTAAGAGTGTGATAATCTACTTCACTGTGGTTGTAAGGGATAGGTTAATTTTTTTTCAGGTGTATATCATTATATTTCAATTTTTGTGTAGATTACATCATGTTCACCACCCAACGACTAATTACCATCTGTCACCATACGCATGTGCCCTTTACATGTAGACAGAGCATGGTTCTAATAAGTCTTCAATAAATGTAAGCTATTATTATCCAAATTTCCTTTTATTTATCTCATTTGAAACTGCAAAGACAAGGCCATTTCATAGGTCTTCTAAAACTACAACCATTGGAATTCAAAACGAACCAAAAATGGAATCATGGCATTTTAGACTTGGAAGAGGACTTAGCTATTAGATGTTTTAATTTTCTACCTGAGAAGGAAACCCTGTTGCCCAAGGTCTCAGAATACTTAGGCGTTTCATTCCCAATAAGGTCTATATTTTGCGTAGCCGTAGAACTATCTGGAAGAGAGTTTGCTCTTCTCCTGCTGGAAGATTCTGTTAATTTACAGGACATACCCAAGTACAAAGGTTTCATCTACAAGGAAGCAGTATGTAGAAATAGACAAAATTAGACTATTATTCAAAATAATTCTTACAAAGTAAAATTCATATATAAGAGAAATAATTAAATTTTCATATAACTGAATTTCATAGGTAACTAACACTCTATTTTCTTAGATCTCACTGGAGAGATTGACCATCTTAGATTTTCTCTTGTCTTGCCCACCAAGACTATCAGTGCAATTCTCCTAACAGCTTTTTGGGGGGATTGGGGGAGTTTTTTTGCTAACATAATTCTCTACAACATTAACGTTTAGTAGTGAGGTTATGATGTGATGAATGCACACAACCTTTTAGAAATCTATAAAGTGTTTTTTCTTTACTTCAGATTCATCGTAAAGTAGTGACGTCTCATGGGGTTTCTTGAGGATTAAGAAATGTGCATCAAGTACAATGACTAGGTTAGAGTCTACTCAAAAAATGTCTTTTCCACCACTCTTCCCTATACACACACATATTCCCCTTTCCCAGCTGGCCCCTTGCTATTGGTGCAGAAGTATATGAGCATCAGTAACTTCAAGGGACTTTATTGTCCCAAAATTTCTTAAAGCCAATTATCAACTGGAAATAAATACCTCTTTTTAGAAACGTAAATTCAGTTTTTTAACGCACGCTTTAATCTTAAGCGTTTATTAATCTTGTCCTTCAGGTCTCAGGTCAAATGTCACCCCCTAAGAGAGGCCTTCCCTAACCACCCTAGCTAAAGATTCCCCTCCCCCAGTCACTCTCTCCTTTCATCCTTTATTCTCTTCATAGTTTATATCAGAAATTATATTACTCACTTATTTTTTATTGTCTCACTCTCTTACACTAGAATGTAAATTCCAGGAGGGTATATGGTATCTTGTTTAATATTGTATCTCTGTTTACTAGAACCATGCCTGGCACCCAGGTCTTTCAGTAAAACCACATTTGTTTGATTGAATGAATAAATGAAGACGTTGATAAGGAAGTTTGATTTTATTCTGAGTGCATGGTAAAGGCAATTGCAGAATTTTGTGCAGCAGAGTAATATTACCAGATTTACATGTTAGAAAGACACTCTGCAGCGTTGTGTGCTTACCATTAGCAACCAGGAAATCAAATTTACTTTTGGACTTAAATTGAGAATACTAGCAAATGTCATTTGAGGCAAAGAAAGCCATGAGACTTGAAGAAATTGGAGATTAGAAGAATAAGAAGAAAGAGAAAGAAAATTTGAAAAGAAAAGCTTTGTGAAAACAAATGTCTAGGAAAATTAACTCCAGACATCCAAAAAGGTCCATCTCAATGAGAGGGAGAGACTCGGAGAGGCAGCAAAACTTAAGTGGACTAAAAGAATTCCCTGGCAAGAGCTTTGGATTATGAAATGTTCTACCTCTAGAAACTAATTTAATGTTATTTTCAGAGTTGCTCTACCATCTTTTCACCTAACGTTTTCGTGAAATTTTGTACTGATACGTGGACTCAGTGATCCAGGAAGTTGCCTGTATCTCAGGAGCTCTGTTTAGCCCTCCTGGGTCATACATAAGCACGAAGCAAGCTGCTGGTGAGGTTGGGGGTGGGGGTGCTGATGATCTAAGGTGATTTTCTGTGTATTTTGATATAATAATGGCGGCTGTCGCCCAGAGAAACAGGGCCTCTTAGAGTGCTGGATCCAATTCGAGAATCCCAGGTGGTGAAAAGAAGAGGTCACATAATTAACTCTGAGTTAATGGAAGGAGAACAGTGTCATGGATCACACAAACAGTAGATAATTTTAAAATTACATATAAAATTAGGCTTTGGAACGGACTGTATGACTTCTTTGGCAGAAGATTTATGTCTTATTTGCTTTGCTTAAGCTAATAGTATTTTTAGTTTGTATTCCATCTGCATTTGAAAGACGTTTGGCAGCAGGTGGAGTGGATGGAAAGAGAGTAGGAGAAAAGGAGAGAAAAGTATAGGAGGAGAAAGCACCTGGAAGAGTGCAGGATGGCTGGGAAGTTCAGGCTAGGGTAAAAACTTGCTACCTGGACCCGCATGGTGCAAAACCTTTGGGTGCATGATGAAGAATGAACTATATAATCAACCGATATAATTAGAAGCACCAGGCCTGATAAAATCAGCATGCAATAAATATTTGTTGAATTAATAAAAAGAATTTTTTCTCTGATTTTGAAGAAATAACTCATTTCATCGAAAATATGAAATAAGTTTATTCAATGCTGTTTAGTTTTTATTAGGTGCTGTCTTGGTAAGAAGGTGCAGAAATTCTCTTCCTTTTTTTTTCTCATCAGACTGACACTGGAATAGTGGAAAAAAGTTTTTAGGCCTTGGGAATAAAACCACCTGTTGCAACCAGAGCTTATACATCAGTTTGAACTTTGGTGCCAGTGCTATTTTTGAAAAGTAATGTGTGATTGGCTTTTAGGTATATGTTTTTAAAAGACTAGAGAATTCCTTACTTTAGTCTGGGGTCTCCAGGTCTTGAATGTCTGGCTACTTTTGACCTGTCAATACAACATGTGCACACTTGGTTACCGTGGATGAAACTAGGAGTCTGATATCTACGTGCCATGTTACTGCTTAGGGTCAGAGCTACTCTCAGCTGGCCCTATCAGAGGAGGGGGCTATGACCAACTCCCAGGACAGCCTGAGGCAGCAGGACACTCAGCCAGCCCAAGCTGCTGCTCTCGTACCAGTTGGGACCCACCGAGGATGCGATTCAGATCTCAGAGTATCTGTGGCTATCAGAACAATGCCCACCAGCAGGTCACTCCACAGTCTGCCTGGAGTGGTGAGAAACTTAAAGGCTTAATTTCTTCATTGGCAGGGATCCTCCATTCTCTTTTCCACTGGATCTCAGCAGGACCAAGACATTAAAGCTTGTTTGTATTTGTATCCAGATGGTGTGAATCTGTAACTCCATCTAAATAGACTAATCTCAAAGAGAATCTGTTTTACATCTCTGTCAACAGACTACCTAGGCATCTGTTCTAAGATACAACGTCTCCCATATCTCACATACACCTATATGTGAGCGTACAAGCTCTATGTGTCATGGCAATAGAGCGTGACACAAATAGGTGAAGACATACATGGAACAATTCTGACCAGACACCACTCACCCACCCTAGGGATGTCTGTGCTATTCCTAAAATTGTCATTTAGCAGCCATATCAAGAGGAATTTTAAAGAATTCAGTTAAGAACGCTTATTGTCATAGATTATTCTAATTCATTGCTTCCAAATTGCTAACATAGTACCGAAAGAAAACCAAAGCCCAGGCTGCTCTGTGACATTTGTCAATGTTCTTTTATGGCAAAGAATGCTGGCTGGTGTCTCTCATTACTAATAAAACAAGGGCTGTGTATATATTGGTAATTGCATTTGGCTGCATATATCAGAAGTTTGACCTCAGTGGTTTAACAGAATAGGGTTTATTTTTTTTAACATACTGAATTTTGGAGGTAGATATTCTAGTGCTGTAGGGTGGCTCCATGATGCCCTCAAGGACCCAGGCTTCACCTACCTGCTGCTTTGACATCTACTGCTCAACTTGCTTTCTTATGCTCACAAGATAGTTTTTCTCCTCTGAACATCACATCCAATTCCGGGAAGAAACAGGGGTGAGACAAGGGAGGGTGGATAAAAGGCAAAAGAGATAATGCTGGGTGAGTCTGTCCCTTTTTGTCAGGAAAACAATAATTTTCCTAAAATCTTAACTGAGTAGATTGCTACTTCCATATCTTTGGTCAGGGCAAGACCGAATAGTCACTCTTAGCAACAGTGCAAGTTGGGAAACTTGAGTATTTTTTTTCTGTTTCAAACAAATTCAGGGTTCTATTGGTGAGAAATATGGGGAGTATTTTATTGGTAAGGACATTGGTTAGACAACTTGTTGTGTTTGCCTCAAGCTATAACATGTGGGATACAATTTTTTTCTAAATTCATTAAAATTTTTTGATACTCCAGATGATTCATCGAAAGGCTGTTCTAAGCTTATAACATATGATGCAAAGAGATAACCAGATTCTGACAAATTTTTGTTGGAGCAGTGATGGTGTGCAAATGAGACCTAGATCCTAATCCTTAAACAATAAGGACCTTATTTATTTTTCTCCCCTGCTGGACTGTCAGGTCTGGTGAGTGGCAGGGAAGGCAGTGGTGGAATACAGCGTGTATGTTTTTCTTCTTCACTGTTTTTTTCCCCCAAGCATCTAATGCATCATATATGTTAAGTGCTTAACAGAACGTGTTTAGTGTTGAGTGAATGCATGAGCAAGAGTCAGTAGATCCAGGATTTGGCACCATCACTGATCGGCTATAAGATCTCGAGTATGTGACTTGACTATTCTGTGCCTGCTTTCTCCCATCTCTGACACGGTGACGTTACATGAGCAATTGTGCCTCATGGGGCTGTAGAGAAGGTCAAATGAGACAATACATGATAACATTTCTTAAGCGGTGTAGGTATTCACAATCCTGAGTATTTTCCGTTCCATTGTCCTCTTGCTAGTTCTCCTAATCACCCCAGCTCCACCCCTCACCTGTGGTAGGGTGAGAGCAGGCATCACGGTGCCTACTTTTGACAGATTAAGAAACTAAGGCTAAGATGGCTTGTAACTGGTCTAAGCTCAAATAAATTATAAGTGGCGAAGCTTGATGTTTAGGCTAGGAAAAAAAAATAGTATGCAATAAGACTTCCTTATTTATAACCTGCTTTTTTCCAATAAGGATTCAAGGAGATGGGGAATTGTTGTTTGTTTTATCTGGTTACTCTGAGAAACACATACGTTCAATAGCTTACAGATAGCTTAATAAATAAGGAATCATTTAGCCTCCCGAAGAAAAGATTGAAAGCCCTCATGGAGGGTTTTCAAGAATATAAGGGACCCAAGGATATAGAACAAAAGGAGTTGAAGCTCGACAAATTTAGGCTAAGTATTGTTAAATAGTGAGGGGTTTAAAACTCTGAAATGGGTTAATAAGGTTACTTTCTCTAGGGGTTTTTAAAAATAAGATTCTCATCTGTGGGGGTGGTTTAAGTTCAGCACACTAAGAACAGACCGTGTGGTCTGCCTCCTTAAGTGTGCTTTTGAGCCTTGTAATCTCTAAACTCTTAGAATTCATTATCACTTCTGCTTATTTACTTCAAAATCACAACTGACACTTTGCAATTTACGAAGTGCTTTCACACAAACCCTCTCATTTAATTCTCACAACAACCTTCTCATATATTATGCACATTTTCCAGAAGAAGTAAGTCACAAAACTGAAATTTGAACCAAGTTCTTCTTAATCTAAATTTGCTGCTCTTTTTTGAACATCTCATCTACTTCCCACTTCCACGTGACCACTGTTCTCATGCTGTGGCAGTAGAACCGTGAATTCACTGTCTTCTGCCTCAAACCAGCTACTTCTCCTACACTCCTTGTCTTGGTCGATGGAACCACTTTCTGCCCAGTTGCCTGACTCAGAGACCTAAGAGTCAAACTAGACTACTTGATCTTTTTCTCTCCCACTTCTGCTTAATCAAGTCCTGTCGATTTTAGCTCCTAAACATATCTCAAAAATTTGCCTCCTCTCCCCACCACCACTACCTTTTTGGTTTTATCTTCACCGCTATTTATCTCTATTGTGAAAACACTTTTCTTCCTAGATTTTCTCCTTTCAGCATTGCTTCCTTATCTCCAGTCTGGGACCAGAGTGATGAGCTTTAAGCAGGAGAGTCAAGTGGGGAGATTTCCGTGGGAATCTCTGGCCCAGAGCCCTTCCAAAGCTCCCTGTCTCCTACTGCAGTGCTTCCTAGATTTCAGCCATTTTCACGGTCCTTTCATATTGTTGCCATAGTCTTATCCCACTGAAAGTGATATTCGGTGTGCTGTTAGAAAGAATACCTTGACATCGATAATATTCAGTATCGAAGAATCTATGTGGTGAACCTATATCATGTGCTCTTTCCAACCTTCCAGAGCTGTATGAGAAGTTTCAGCTGTTCAAGGTCTGAAACATTCCTGCCAGAACACTGGGCCTGAGTACGCTGGATCCAGGCAGGATAGATCACCAGAGTAATAATTATTTTGGTCCATCCAGGGCAGTAATATCCATGAAATCGTGAGTTTGATATACTAGCTATGTTTTACCCCAATATACATTAAAATACATATATAACCATTAAAATAAAAAAAAATTGTTTGTGTATTACCTAAAATCATCTTATTCCAGTGATAAACCTAATATACTTTTGGAAACTTCTCAGTATGAAACAAATGACTCTTTATGATTTGGCCTTTATTACACTCTGTAGCCTCATGTATAGGGTGATTATAGGGTGGCCATATAATTTATCACCCCAACCAAGACACTTTTGAGTGTGAAGTTATAGTCACACTTAACTTAGTTGGAACACAAGGTATAAAACTATAGCATCCCAGGAAAATCTGGGCATATGGTTACCTTATTCATCTGCTTATTCCCTAATTTCCACTTTACGCACTTGAGTGATACTCAAGTATTTTCAGAGTTTTGTACACACTATATGATTTCAATCCTCTGAGTTTTTGTACATATGTTCCTTTAGCCTGGAAAACCCTTCTTACTTTTCTTCTTTTTTTTAATTGAAGTATAATTGACATACAATATCTTATTAGTTTCAGGTATATATCTTAGTGATTTGATATTTATATACATTATGAAATAATTACTGTGATAGGTCTAGTTACTGTCTGTCCCCATACAAAGTTATTACAATATTATTAACTATATTCCCTATGCTGTGCATCTTACTTTTCTTTTGATACCTAACTTATAGGCATTGGCTTCTCCGGGAAGTCTTTCCAGACCCCAGACTGGACCAAATGACTGTTCCTGGTATTTCTGGAGAATTCTTGACATATCTTTGTCTCATTTTCACATTAAATCACTCTCCAGAGGAGGTACCATGTCTTACTGATTTCGTTCTCTGCAGCACATACATACATGTTCAAGGCAAACGTAAGTGACATGTATGACTCACTATTGACCTACCCAGTGTAGGGATCATGCTGTTCTCCTATAGATAATACCAAAGTTAACCATAGCCTGACTGATGATGCTGGCACTACCTAAAAGTGTGGCTCTGGAGACAATTACTTGTCTCCTCTTTTCTATACTTAGCTTCACCTTTGGTGCAGAAGCAGAATATCATAGTGCTTGAGACATGGCTTAGGGGTTAGACAGAGATTTAGAACTCCTGCTCTGAACTTACTAGCTTTGTGACCATAGGCAAATTATTCAACTTTCCTAAACCTCAGTTTCCTTGTCTGTAAAATTCAGATGATAATAAAACCACCTCTTGGGGATGTTATGATGATTAAGAGTTGTGATGCATCTAAAGCGATGACTACAGTGCTAGTGTGCAGTGTGTGCTTCATAAATGTTTCAGAAAAGAGCCATGGGTGGGTGTGGTGAGATTGTGAAGAAAGGAATATCTTGCTTTTGCTGGCTTATTAAGGAACCTTGGATTTTCAAGGTTTGTATCAAAGTCCAGGCATAAAGTCCCATCCACAGGGCTCTGAAGAAGCATAGAACAAACACAGAGAATTAAGACCTTACTTTAGACAGCATATGTTTCCTGACATACAAAAATTAAGGTTTTAAAAACATTAATGTTTTTCTCCACAATATAGCATTGAGATCATCAGCTGCTTGAGTTCTATTTGGAACTCTTGATGCCACATCTTCTGTGTACCCGAAAAAGTAGGTTATTAAGTCCCTAATGCTGTCTCCTCCAGCCCCATGAACAACCTAGTTAATTAATCAATTGTGCAATAATTGATTAATTGGTTAACCAAAGAGTTATTGCATGCCTATCATACGACAGTGCTTGTCTATGCTTCCATTATGTGTTAGACATTGTAATATGTACCAGGGATAAAACAATGATAAAGTATCTTGCCTTGGGGGCTCAAGTGAGTCAGACAAAGCTTAAATTATATCAGCTCCATAACTGTAGCAGTCAGATCCCTGACAAAGCTGCGCCCAGGTGCTGAAGGAGCATAGGGGAGTGATACTTAACCCCACATGAGAGTGGGGATGGCATGTCAATAAAGGCTTCAGTTCTGTTTCATGAAGTTTTTCTTCAGTGGGGATTACTTGACATGGATGATCTGATCATCCGATGATGAATTTCACAGGTCAAGAGTGGGGACGTTTTTCATAGGGTCCTTTGACCTCATGTTTTAATGAAGCCGTGAGAGTGTTGGGCAATTCTCGTGCACACCTTTGGGGGTTCAGCCCTGTCTGCAACATTGCATCCCCCAACTCCCCAATCCTCAATGCTGGGAGTAGAGATAATTGAGTTAAGCAGGCAGGGAGGTAATTTAATTGATTTCTGCCATGCTAGAAAAACACACAAGTAGGAACCAATGGAGTGAAAGAAATCTGAGCTTAAGAGGCAACAAGAGGGAGAGAGAGAGAAGTTCTGCTGACACCAAGGTTTCAGCCTGGTGACCTGATGACGGGGAAAAGTATTGAGAGTTAACGATTCATAGAAGGAGGAGGAGAAAGCTACAGTGGGAGCTTTATCCTATTTTCTATAGGATATAATTTTTAACAAGAACTAATCTTTCTGACTGTAAATGACAGTTGCCTTCTGCCCAATGTTTTCACATTTTCTTCAGGTTCCAAACAAAATGAATATGGCCAAACACATCCTAGTACTACCTAAACGTACTCAGTACAGAGTAACTTTAAACAATGATTAGAGAGACAGTATAATTCCAGTCTGTGCGCAGCTCCGGTCAAGCTCTGTCAATTGTTTGCTCACGATTTCCAACAATTCATTAGTCTTTTATTTATGTCTCTATAGACATGTTTAAAAAATGACAGAGATTAAAACTGTGGTGGCCGCTAACCAGTATTTGGCATGCTCTCCTTGACCAGCTTGGTGGGACGTGCATCCTTGAAATGTTCTTTTAACAATCCCAGTGTTGGTTACTTAAAATAAACCTTGTCACACTGGCATACAGTGCAAAGATCATGTCTAACAAAACTGTTCCAGTTTGGAATAGTTAGTAAAATGTCTGAACTGTGGGCTCTTCTAAAACAATTATAAACGTCACTGTGCTTACTCTGTATTATGTCAGAAATTATGCCAATCAACATGTTGCTGATGTCCTGCCCTAACACAGAAATAAAAAATTATTTGTAGCTATTAAATCGAAGTATCTGCATAAGCACTATAAACATTTAGATGATCACAAAAAGTTTGTGTGGAAATGGGTGCTTCCAAAGTGTTTGAAAGCTTTGTTCTTTGACATAGCCAAAATCCTCTTTGAAATCCTGCCTATACATTTTATTGCTCTGGAAGCACACCAGTTTTATCTCCATTAGTACAAAATTAAATTGCAGACCATTTTCAAATTTTTTTTTTTTTAAAGAAAGTTTTGAAAGCTGAGTAGTATGATTTTATAATTTTATTTATTTATTTACTTTTCCTCCAAAGCCCCAGTAGATAGTTGTATGTCATAGCTGCACATCTTTCTAGTTGCTGTATGCGGGACGCGGCCTCAGCATGGCCGGAGAAGCGGTGCGTCGGTGCGCGCCCGGGATCCAAACCGGGGCGCCAGCAGCGGAGCGCCCGCACTTAACCGCTAAGCCACGGGGCTGGCCCCGGGCCATTTTCAATGTAATTTTATTGATTTCATTGTCAACAAATACTTACCGAGGATCTGCTTTATATGCAGCACTCTCCTAGGTCTAAGAGACGCAGCAGGAACTTTATGTCCCAAGTTCCCGACCTCGTGGAGCTTTCATTTCTTTTGGTGTGTGGGGATGGTGAGGTAGAAGATTTATTGTACAAACACATTTTTATATCGCTAAGTACTACAAACACACTAAATAGGGAGTTGGAATGCCTAGGCGAACGGGAGCTACTTTAGTTAGAGTATTGGGGAAGATATCTCTGAGTTTATGTTATTAGATCTAAGATCTCAGTGATGGCAGGAAGACAGTCAAACTAATACGTGGGAGTTACAGGATGCCAGGCAGAGAGGAGAACATGTGTAAAGACCTTGAGGCATGATAGAAAATCATGTGGTCAAGGAACAGAAAGGAGGCCCATGTGGCTGGAATATATTAAGTGAGAGAGAGGGGAGGAGATGAGGTCAGCAGGAGACTAAGCCTTCCCTGATGCCTTTACAATGGAAAGACAGTGGTGGGTGATGTGATTTAGTGTAAACACTGGGATAACTCTGGCTGCGGTGTGGAGCAGGGAATTTGAGAGACAAAAAGAAAACAGGAAAACGATCAGGAGATGATGCATTAGTCTAAGCAAGAGCTAACTGAAGCTTTAGAAGCTGGAGCTGGTGAGAAGCCGTTAGGTTGGGATGTATGTTGACAGTCAGGTCTGCAGTACTGGCTGAAGGATATGTTAATAAGAGAAAAATTAAAGAAAGATGGCAATTTTGGAGTTTTAGTTTGAACAACTTCCTGGATGTAGGTGCAATATGCTGACTTGGGGAACAATGGGAAAAGAGCAAGTTTGGAGGATAAAATCAAGAGCTTAGTTTAAGATATATTAAGTTCGAGGTAGCTTTTTAGACATCCAAATAGAAATGTCCCTTAGGTAGTCATAAATGTACGTCTGTAGCTCATAGCAGGGTTAGGATTGGAGACATAGGTTTGGAAATCGCAAGAATAGTGAAGGTGGGGGTCGGTGGGTTGATCATTCCTGTAGGGTCAAAGGAGAGTTGTATTGGGAGGACCAGAGTAAAAGAACTGGAAGGGTGGAAGGAGTATTCAGAAAGTAGGATGAATTGAGAGGTTGTGTTTGTTATTGGTGAAAATGATGCCTAAGTTAGGACCACGGGAGGGAGGTGCTGAAGTAGAAGGTGAAGCATAATATGTCAAGGAACAGTAGTTGGTCCTCCCTGGAGACGTTGAGGTCACCTAGAATGACTGTAGGAACAGAGGTGGAGAGGAAGTCAGAGGCTTGCATGCTGTCACTGCCATAATTGAGGAGCAGGGACCTCGATGCTGGCAGATGGTAGCAACCAGGAAGGATGGTGGGCACCAAATTTTGATAACTTGCACTCTAAAGGGTCTGGGAGAAAGGAGGATAATCGATTTGGGAGCAGCAAAGTGGAGCAATCAGGCCATACCCTACCCCTATTCCTGAGATATAGGTCAAGGGGAGATGGGGGAGGCGGGGAAACTATTTTGGGGAGAGTTGCTAGGAAAGCAGTATCTTCAAGGGAAATCGTACTTCTAGGTTAGAGCATCGGGATCCTCTGGGGGACTTGTTAAAGCACAGACTTCTGGGCCCTGTCTCCAAAGTTTCTAATTCTGCAGGTCTGGAGTGGGGCCTGAGAATCTGCATTTATAACATTCTCAGGTGATGCTGATGCTGCCAGTCCACAGACCACAGGCTGAGAACCACTGAGTTAGAGCCAGAGAGTGAAGTAAAGTTTCAGAGAGGAGGTTGAGGGATGGGGAGACTGCTGATAAAAGACTGAACACCGGAAAGTAACATGGAAGCTTTGGGAGGTAGAAGGGATGTGATGATCAATGAAAATAAATGGCTTGGCTATCTGATGGTGCCTGAAGCCACCAGAGATGTGAGCCATCCTGGGATTGATCCTTGTTGTCTGTGGAAGGAGAGTAATCAGTGAAATTTTCATGGTTCGAGTCACCAGGCAACTCCTCAGTTTTTTCACTTAGGATGGTGTGTAGACCTGGAGGATGGTCAAGGGCCTCCTCAGGTGCAGCTCAGCATCCAGGACAGCTCTGTGAGTGCGGAGGCGGTGGAGGGACATCTTACTAGGAACGGGAGGAAACGTGACCTCCAGAGCACTGCTCTCTCCCCTGCAAAGCGGGGCTGACTTAGTAGGAGGACAAGGCTGGTTGAAGAGCACCGGGCAGCTAAGGTCATGCTTCTCCACGTATTGGGTCAGCTGGAGCTTTGAGTGATTTGAAAACAAGTTAGCTCAAAAGACATTGAGCAGCTCTTTTGCATAATTAATAGTGGCGGGCACTGCTGTGGCAGGGTAGGCTTTGCCACTAGGAACTCCAAATCCTGGAGGTGCAGGGAGGAGAGAACTTGTTTGATCAGGGCTCTTTCTATTGCCAGTCACTGGGAGTGATTGTCTTCAGGCACAACTCATTCTAGGTGCTCAAACTCTGTCATTTGGAACCTCTCTCTCTCAAAGATTTCAGCTGCGTTGGCTTCATTTCCAGAAAGGCTCTCTCTTTCTGGTGGCAATTAGCATTCCCATACTTACATCTTACCACTCAGAAAAGCCAGTGGAAAGAAACTCTCACTTTCCCAGTAGTCCCTCATAAACTGGGGTGACATGCCAATCATTGCACAGATCACTGTGGCCAGTGGGACAGAGCTCTGATTTGAGCTGGCTTATGTCATGTGCTCACATCCAGAGAAAGAGGGGATGCCTGGTGTTCTGTCAGCTCCATTTGAGCCATACGCACTGGAAGTGGAGGAAGTTGGTTTCCCAAAAGAAAATTAAGATATGTTATGATGAAAAAGATACTAATAATAATGTTTATTGAGTACTTACTCTTCATAAGGCACAGTGCTGAGGGTTTTACACGCCTTAGCTCATTTAATCATCACAAAGTGTGGTGAGAACAGTACTGTTGTTATTCCCAGGTTACTGAAGCACTGAGGGGTGAAGTCAGTCCACAGGTTTAAATGGCTTGTGAGTGGCAGGGCAGAACCTGGAGTGAATACTGGGCAAGCAGCAAGGACAAAGGGCAGTGTGGGGACAGGGGAGTGGGAGGGAAATTCTGACTGAGGAGCCCAGGGAGAGCCACCTGGAGGCAGATGGAAGGAGTGGGGCCCACAGGTGAGGCAGCACAGTGGCCAGTGGACATGGCGGAGGTGCGTTCTCAGTGCAGGGGCGGGCAGCTTAAACAGTGACGCCGCAGCGCCAGAAAGCAAGGCATTCCAAGACTCGAAGACAGTGTCAAAAACAAAGTGCCACCGAACTCAGAAAACTTCAAATAAGTGACGATGGACTTAATGAGGCTTTGCTGCGCTAAGCTGTTGCTGTCATGATCACTTACTCCGTCTGCAAACAAGTTAAAGCTGAGGTGGCACAAATGGTAAAGGAGAGAGAATTTGAGTCACGTGGCGTATTGGTACCTCATTGACATGTTTGTGCAAAGAATCATACATTTCCCATCTGCTTTTCAATTTCACTTTATGAATCTGGATCACTTGTTTACAGACCCTTTTCCCATAGGCAGAATTGTGCATAGTTATACTGAACTTGAGTAGAAAACATGTGATTATGATTCCAGCTTCAGCCATAAGAATGTTCATTTTGTTGTCTCACACAACACTTTTAAGTGAGACTATGGGAATGAGAAATTTACAGAGAACTTGCAGCAATTGTGAAGCTCACAGAACCATACACTGTTTCCTCGGCTTGTGTCCAGATGGAAAACCTTTGGTGAAAGCTTCGCCAGGATCACAATTTATCAGATGTGATTAGGCCCACACGATGGATTTCTACTGCCCTTGCAAGGATCCCCTCCTCTCCTCTGTGTAGGTTTCCCTTTCCTTATTTGCCTTCAGTTGATCACAACAGCTGCAGTAAAACCCACTTCACCTTAATAAAAACAAATCAGAGAGACTGATCCTACATATTCCAAATTTTCTTGCACAAGTGCTGATTATTGATCTGAAGACATGCTATGCCTTAGCCTGGTTGTGTTTAGCTTTATTTTCTCCCTTTGTTTCAGCTGCAGCGCCATTGTCTGCAATGGAACTGCCCTGGCAGAATTGTATGATAGCAACAGGTTAGAAAATCTATCTTGGGTCAACAATTTATCATAATGAAAATGTGTTCAGTGAACAGTTAGCAACTCCTGCTTTTCACCCGGCTCTATCGTATGCATCAGGCTTGCTGACTCTCACTGGTAAATTCAGCTTCTTCAGAACAGCTGATATTATGGTATCCAACAATTGATTTTGCATAACCACATAACCAAAGCTGATGTGGCTGTCACTGCTGCAAAAGAGAAAAAGACAGTGGTTGCGTCCGAATGCCATGTACCCCTAAAGAACTGGTTAAGGAAGACAAAACTCAAAAGCATCTAATTCTTCTTTCCAGATGAGCCATGTTGCCAACTCCTCATTGTGAAGTGAGACGTAGATGTCTTGCAAGTGACAGCAAAATAATACCAGGGCCATGGCTACCTTTACTTTCATTTCATGATTTCCATCCTCTTCAAACTACAAGGTTTACGGGTTGATGAGATCATTTTGCCAAGGGCAAGAACCTCAGCTGTTCCAAGAGGGGAACATCAAGCTGTGTGTTCGGCCTCTCATTTTATTGTGAACAATAAACCCTGTAATATTCCATTCTATTCGATAGAGGTTTATTGAGTGTCCCCAGGTCTCGAGCTCCCAGCACAGGGCTGCAGGTTCCTGTGATTTGTATGCACCTTGTTTCCATTTGTGTTTGAAAGTGCCATGGGGATGGTTCCTGGGGCAGGCATTTCACTGTCAGCCAGATTTCTGCTCGGCTCCACGGCTGTCATGGTGTGTTATTGTGTTGTCTACGCTCTCACACAAACCACAGACGGAGGGGAGCAACATAACGGTTGAAATTCCAGGTGCCATAACCTGCAAGCAGGGGAGGTGTGATGGGCTCTGTGGAGGTGGGCTGGCCCTCATTTTCCACGGCTGGGCAGGCTCAGTAAAGATATAACAGAATAAGATGTATCCTGGTAATCCCATGCAAATGCATGAGAGTTGAAGAACATTTGGAAATTATAGACATTGTACAAAAGGAAAAGAAAGAGAAAACTATTCATAATCACTTAAGATAACCACTGTTATTGTCATTGCTACTTTAATGTTTACTCTGTACACAGACACATATTCACACTTACAAAAATGCAGATGTACTATATTGTAGATTTTCCCATGAAAAAGATACTGTGAATATGTTTTCATTTATTGCAAGTTTTTTTAGTAAGTACCTATTATGTGCCAGGCACTGTTCTGGGCACAGAGATTTGCGAACAAATGAGGCAAATTCCAGATATCATGGAGGCCTCATTGTAGTGGGAGTGTAAAGAGAACAGAAAATAAAGAAATAAACAAGAAAATATGATGAAAACATCACCGGCTGTTGTGATGGATGCAGCTTGGGGGATGCTTTTTTTGGATAGGCAGAGGGGGCTTCCTTCAGAAAATGACATTAAACAGTGAATTGAATGACTAAAGGGGCCGGCCATGGGAAGATTGTAGGGAGACTGGCTAGTACAAGGGCTTAAAGGGGACCAGCTTGGCAGGCTGTAGGAACAAGGAGAAGGTCCTCATAGCTCGAGAGGATGAGGGAGGGGAAGACGAGTGTGAGATGGGGATAGAGAGGGCGGCAGGAACCAGCTCTTTTCTACACAGATTTTTCTATGTGTGATCAAAGCCGTTGGAGGGTTTTAAACAGGGTAGTAACATGAATGGATTTGTATTAAAAAAAAAAAAAGCCCAAACCAAAAAAACCTCTAGCTGCCGTGAGAGGATGGATTGCAGCGGGGAGAGTGTAACTAGGGATGCCATTAAAGAGGTCATTAAAGTGATCCCAGAGAAAGAGGAGAATGACTTGAACCAGGAGTTCAAGCCATTACCCTAGAAAAAGTTTATTCCTATCATCTAGGGGTATTAACTTATTCCAAAAGTAGCTAAGGGATGGTCAGAATCTAGCAGTAGGCTCTTGGGGGGAAGAAAACCCACGAGAATCTTTTGGTATTTAATCAGCAACAAGACAAGTCTTTATTCTTGAGTGCCACTTGCAAGGTAACATCAGAAGAAGAGAGGGAGAGATGAAACGTGAGCAGAAAACAAGGAAGAGAAAAAGGAAAGTACCAAGGAGAGAAATTAGAAAAACAGATATCAAGTGGTCGGAGTGGGGATGCTATTAAACATTTCTACTCATTGGCACCTGTGCCAAAAGTCATCTACCTCCTCCAGCGCTGCGTCATTAGTAAAATTAACTAATTGTTAGGAATTTGCAAAGAAGGATGGAATCCAGTGGGGTATGCATAGCTATTGTCTGAACTGCGGTGGAATCTGATTGAAATATGAAAATAAGCAGCACAGGTTCTTGGGCAGGAGCAGGTGTGCAGAGTCACAAGACGTCATCTCAAAATCGCTTTCCTGGTAATCACGCGTGAAGGGCTTGGTCTAGGCTCTCTTTCATGCGCTTGACTCCCAATTGAAGCCAATTTCAAGTAGAGAATCTGACTTTCATGCTCTCTCATAGCTTATTTTCACACTCTTTCTTCTAATCCCTCCCTTTATCTGTTCTCATATGTTGTTGGCTAGTACCCCTCTCTTCAGTGGATGCACGAGAGAGAGAGAGAGAATACGAGAATGCCATATTTAGAATTTAAGTGACTACCTCTTCACTCAGACAAATGTCTTCTAGGTGGGGACTGTGTGGAAATCTTGTTTTGCCTGAAATATATGGGCAGTAATTGAGAAAGTCCCATATTCACAGAATAATTGTTTAATGTAAGAAAGAACAGGAGTTGTAGACAGAGCAGCACTTTGGTGCCAGAGAGATAATGATTTGAATCCTGGGTCTGACAGCTGTTCTGTGATGTTGTCAATTTGTGTAACCTCTCTTGGGGCTTTGGTTTTGTCATCTGCAAGATGGAGGCAGGATTACCTATCTTGCGAGGCCGTTGTGAAGAATACATATGATCATCATAAAAAGTGCCTCACAACAAACAAACAGTCATTTTCTTCCTTCTTGGCATTCTATTGGTTGGGCTATACAACCAGTCTAGCACTCCTTCCTTGAAGCCTCTTTCTAGGACAAATGTGGACAAATCTACGTACATAAAGACCCAAACTTTTCCTTACCTCTCTCTCGGTTGTCACCAGGCCTCCTGCCCACTAAATCCTGCTGCCATTCTTGGGTGGATGAAGCTTTGAGATTTCAAGTGGTCAGCTCATTGGGCCACAATTTGGATCTGTGAACTTGGTTAAGGACCAGGTGGTATGTAAATAATGACACCCCTTAAAATATTTTTAATCTTTCATCTTGCTCTATGCTTTTGTGTTTCACATTTGTCCTTAGAGGAAGGAGAAGGAAACTAATAGCTCCTCTAGGTGTAATTACACACCAAGAGCTACGTTAGCACCAAGAACTATGCTGGGATGTCTTGCTAAAGCATGGAGTTGTTCAAAATCCCACGCCTCTTCCTGATGGTGCCAAGAGAAAGTAGATACACTTTTAATTACACTTAAACACTGGATCATCAGGGAAGTGAAAAACTGTTGCTGACCCAGCCAGTTTCAGAATTGCCTAGAAGTAGAGTCAGGAGGAAACGCCTTGGTCTCTGTGTCATGCTCAGCAAAGCCCATTTGATTGGCATTTGGAGCTGGATTCATGCACCATGGGCCCAGAAAGTCACAGCTAGAGGAGGAGATTTGATTCACGGTCTTGGTTCTGTTTCCTTGTTTCTTCTTGGCATAATCTGATCTTAGTGAAATGATTCTTGCCTGCTCTGCAGTTGCTGAGAAGGAGGTTGGCTGTAAAACACCCCACAAGCAGGACCCATCCAGGTCAATTGGATGAAGCAGTGGAGTGTAATAACAGCGAACATTTATTCAGCACTGCTATGTGTCGAGCACTTTACCTGCATGAGTCCTCTCAAACCTGTGGGTAGGCACTCTTAGTTTCCCCGTTTTACAGATGAGAACTGATGCACCAAATGATTAAGTAGCTTCTCCAAGGTTACATGGAGGCTGCCTTGAAATTGAACCTAGACAGCCTACCTCCAAACTCTGCGCCATTAGCCACAATGCTATGTTGCCTGGTACAGACCCACACAGTAGAAGCCCAATCGACTCCGAGTCAGGAGATCTGAGCTTGAGGGCTGCCATGTGCTTGCTGTGTGCCCACAGGAAAATCCCTTACATTCTGCTATGTTTCGTTATAAGGATGATAATACTGTTTTCCCAATCTCAGAGGACAAATAACTCTATAATTTATTAAGAATATACTATGTTCTAGGTGTCTTACACACAGTTTAAATAGTCCTTTAAAGCACCTGAAAGGCAGGAAAGATTATCCCCAGTTCGTGGCTAACATTTTTAAATAACATGCCCAAGATCTGTGAGATCCAAAGCTTTCTGGGTGCAAACTCTACACTTGTTCTAGGGTGTGTAAATGTCAAGTGTAGACCTGAATACAAGACTCTGAAACTGACGGGGTCACACTAGTCTGCATACACTCACTATGACCTGCTTGACTAGCCCATCAGCTGGTCCGTCTCTGTCTCACTGTGGCTCTGTCTCACTCTGTTTCACCCTGCCCGTCTCTTGTACCATTTCGTGATTGCTCAGTACATGCCAGCAACTATGCAATGTGCTTTCCTGTCCTCTAATTCTCAAAATAACTCTATAAAGTAGGATTTTAGGGCTCTTTTCTAGGTTGTTCTCTTGTGAATACAGAAAGGAAGGAACAACATGAGAAAGAAGTAACATTTTATTGAACACTTACTGTGCTCAGCAGTGTCCTAAGAATTTTATGGAGGTACTACTAGTCTTCCTTTTTTATAGACGAGAAACCTGAGGTCCAGGGAGATTCATACCAAGCCCAATTCAGGCAGTCTGACTCCAGATCCAACAGTCTTAGCCATGTTTCATTCTCTCAATGCCTCTTCAAGGTAGATAGTATAATTCTTTTTGCCAGTGAGGAAACTGAAACTCAGAGACGTTAAGTTGACTTAGGACACATACCTATTATGTGTTAGAGCTGTGATTCTAACTTCGGTTCCCTGACTTGCAAAGGCCATAATTTTTGTATGGTACCATGTTGCTTCACTTACTTGTCTTTCAGTCGCTGAGGCCTGCATTGTTTCCAGAACTTCAGATTGAAAACCACTCTGTGACACTTGGAGCCCCATATAAATGAATCCTCCAAATGTGACCCTAAGAGCCAGATGATGTTCCTATGCCTTTGGCACCACACTCAGCTCTATCACTTTGGAGGCAGACGAAATTGCAAGGTAAAGTAGCCCAGTGGGTATCAGACTGAGACTGGGAAGTGTGAGGCAGGACCCTTATTCCACTGGGACAAATGGTCCCCCAGACCTGTGGTTGTGCCTTCAATGTGGCATGATCACCAGTGAGTGTGTGAGAGATGCTCTGACACATCCACCAACAGGTGACCTTTTCCCACTGCGTAGGGAGAGTTGCCTCATCCTACGATATCTCAAACAAAACACCTTTCTGAATTGATTATCTACCCCAAAATTTAGGGGCTTAAAACTACTATATTATTTAGCTCACAGTTCTATTGGTCATTTGGACAGGCTCAGCTAGGTGGTCTTCTGATCTGCACTGGGTTAGCCTATTTTTAATTGGCTCCTTAAAATGTCTGGGGCCTCACCTGGAAGGGCTGGCATCATTGGGGCCCTTCTCCAAGGAGAAGTCTCTCGTCCTCCAAATGGCTAGCCTAAGCTTGTTCACGTGGAGGTGGAAGGGTCCCCAGCACGACAGTAAAAGGTACAAGATCACTGGAGGCCTGTACTGGAAACTTGCACAAAGTCATTTCTGATATATTTTGATCACGAAAGTGGGTTATAGAGTCAACTGGTATTCACAGGGCGAGGAAGTAGATACCACTTCTTGGTAGGAGAAGGTTCAAAGACTGTATGGCCATGTTTGCATTCTATCTCACTTTCCATATTTGATTCTTTCCATGTGGAAATTTCTGAATTCTTTTCTGCTCATCAATCACCACAAATCTAGTCCATTTCAGGGACTCATTCTTACTTAAAGCCTTCCCAGTTACACAGAACATTTCTATTCCCTTTTGGCTATGGTAAATAATTTTAATCATAATAATATATTATCTTTTATAGTTCTTTAAATTGAATTCTTTTGTTCGAAGTGAATATTGCCACTCCTGCCTCCTGCTTTCTTCTCACTGCCATTTGCCTGATAGAGCTTTGTCTTTCCCTTTATTTTCAACAATTCTGTGTCATTTTATTTGAGGTATTGTGGGAGATCAAGATTTGGCCACCCTGAAATCTATCTCTTTACCTTGATTGTTTTCTCTGAGGGACATTTGACCTCCCCCACTAACTGCCTGAAGAATTTGACATGGTGGCTCCTGCCTGGAACATATCTATCATGATGGCTGTAAAGATTATGTAGGAAAGAGGTTACAATAGAAAAGTCACCAACAAGCCCATCTTATCGGAAGTTCTGTCTCTCTGGCCACATTCTCTGGATGGCACTTCGAGGAGTTGCCAGAAAATCATTTACATTTATAAGGGAAATCTCCATTTGTAAAAGTATCTCCCTCTCTGTTTTGGGAAGAGGGGGGATGGCCTCATTTCTAGAGGCTTATCAATGTGGAAGGTGAGGCCTTAAATCTGCATAATAACCTTACTCTTGTTTACTGTGCTTTAGTGGTAATCTCCTGTAACTGACTCCCCCCACCCCCAACATCCTCCTTTGTCGTTGGCTGAACATGGTATTTAAGACGAAAATTTCTGCTATCGTGTTAAAAAACGCAGTGTCCCTGCTTTCTCCCATGTATACATGTTATTAAACTTGGTATTATTTTCTCCTGCTAACCTGTCTGTTAATTATTTGGCCAGCCATAAGAACCTTAAGGAAAAGGGCAGAGGAAGATTCTCCCTCTTCCCCCGACAGTATGTATCTTATAAATAGCACATACCAGGATTTGGGTTTCTTACCCAGTCTCAGAATCTTTTACTGGGAAATATGATGCATTTGGATTTATTATAACTCTTTTTTTTATCTTTACGTAGGTTGCTTTTCTCTGTTCCCTTTGCTTTTTTCTCAGGCGTTTTGAAGTCATGCATCTTATCTCTTTCCTTCTAGGGGTTAACTTTATGTTTTCTTACATACATTTAATCTCTGCACACCTCTCTATTCTAAACAAGACATTTGGCCTGCTTTTACAACTCCTCTAGCTTCTTGCATGCCATATAGAAATAACTTGGGACTTTAGTTCTAGACAATTCTTCATCCCCATTAATCCTGTATTCTCCTTAGAAAACAATTCTTTAAATTTATCTTAATTTTCACCCCATGTTTATACACAACATTAAGGAAAATTGATAAATGTAGACGAAAAAATTTTGTATACATAAATACACTGCTCAAATTCCTATGGTTGGGAAATTTGCTATTTTAATATATTTTTCTTTGCATGTTTTATAATCAATTTTATCAAGCTATAGTTCACAAATAATAAAATTCACCAATTTTAAGTGTAATGCAATGAGTTTTGACAAATATGAATAGTTGTGTAACCACAACCAAAATCAAGATATAGAACATTTCCATCACCCCTGAAAGTTTTCTAGGAATGCTTTGCAGTCTGTCCTCTCCATCCAACCTCCACCTCCCTGTGGTACCTTTGTCAGAAACCAAATGACCACACATGCATGGGCCTAATTCTGGACTTTCTATTCTGTTCCAGTACCACTCTATCTTGCTTACTGTAGTTTTATAGTAAGTTTTGGAATCAGATAATGTAAATTCTCCAGCTATATGTCTGGCCCCTGAAGTCTCTGTTCCATTAGCTTAGTAGTCAACCAATGATTGGATAGAGATTTCCTTAAACTCTTGGAACCAAGATATATTCTAGCCTTTGTTGAGGGACTCTGTGTGTGTGTTGGAGCACACCTTCAACACTTAGCCAAGCAGTTAGTTCAACACATATCTCTGCCTTAGCCTTCCTGTCCTTCTCTCACAGAGCCTCAAGGTCAACAGGAGATGAGATCTTAGGGCCTTCTTGGGTCTTTCCTCAGCACACACAAAGCCCTGAGCATGCATAAGGACTTCGAGATTCCCAGGAAAATGTTGGAGCTTTTCAACAACCTTAACAGACATCTCATTTCCTAGCCTTTCCTCCCAAGTTTTTTGGTTAGTCTATTGTTTGCCCCAACTGTACCTTAGGCAACAGCAACTGAAACATTAGCCTGTAAATGTTTTCAACAAATGTCCCCTGGGAAGCAGCTTTAGCACTAGACCAGGTGATAAAGACAAACCCTTTGAGCCTGTCGTCTGAGTAGTCACCAGACAAATCAGAACAAATAATTACGAATCTTTGCAATGAGGTCCCTCTGCTCCCTCTGGGATTCGGAATGAGGGCTGGAATGAGGGCTGTTATTTTCACCGCTACTGCTGAGCTGAGAAGGGGCTGGGACTGGGGTAAGTTAAAATGCCACAAAATTCTCTGTTCTTACTGGGAATCAGCTATTTTTCTTGAGTAAGTGCTATCCAGATTACTGCAAACATTTGGTTAATTTCCAGAATTCTGAAAAAGTTGATTCTGAAACTTTTTGCCAGTTTTTTCATTGCTTTTATGGAAGGATGGAATTTGGATTTCCTGATGCCATCATTTTTGCTGACGTCATTCCTCCAATTGATTTTTCTTTGGCTAAAAAGTTGTATTTTCCTGATTCTTTATATGTCTCATAATTTTTTATTAGAGCTTAGACTGTGAATTTTATAATGATGGGTGCAGGATTTTGCCGTATACCTTTAAATATTATTGGGTTTTGTTCTGGGATGTAGTTAAATTACCTGGAATAAGTTTGATTCTTTCAAGGCTTACTTTTAATCTCTGTGAAAGTAGGTCCAGAGCAGTCTTTAATCAGGGGCTAATTTGGCTCTCCTACTGATGTAATACCCTTCTGAGAACTCTTCCCAGTGTGCTATGTACTAGGTGGAGTTTCCACTCTGGCTGGTTCACACACAGACTATTCCCAGCCCCGTGGGAGCTCCAGGGATTATTCCATCTATTCCCTTCCAGTGTTTCTTCTCTGGATTTGGAAAACGTTTTCACATTCACGTGCAGATTAGACAAAGATTTGAGAGGATCTTTCTGTAGATCTCTAAAATTGTACTTTTGTACAGCTCCCTCATCTCTGGTATTCTGCCCCACAAATTCTTGCCATTTGACATCTCTGAATTATGAAATACTTCTCCTCAACTCAGCAAAACTGCCGAGATATTTGGCTTCCCCTCCCTGCATGGAGGCTTCGAAACTCAACCCAAGCAGTAAACTGGGAAAATTGCAGGACTCAACTCGTTCTTTTTTTTCACTTTCCAGCAGCGCTATCCTGTACTGCCAATGACTAAAAACCAACGTTTCATATATTTTGTCAGGTTTTCCAGTTGTTTAAAGTAGGATTGTAATGCAGTCCCTGATCAAGGCCAGAAGCAGAAGCCTTCATAACACCTTAATTAACATAGATGTAAACAGCTCTTGTCTTTCTGGTCCTTTGGTCATCATTTTTTATTATATCCCATGCTTTTCTTCTGCTTGGATTTATTTTTATTTTGCAGAAGTATATTCTGGCAGAAGAAATTCTTGGGTGGTATGCCTTCTGAAGCTTTGTATGTCTAAAACTATCTTCCTTCATTTGTTGGCTTGGCAAACGAATCTATGTTCAAAATAGACATAGCTTGAAGGCATTGCTCTATTGTTTTCCAGAATCTAGTGTTTCATATAAGATTTCTGATACCAATTTGTTGATAATTTGTTTTTATTTCTTTAGAAGCATTTAGAATTTTCTGTTTTTCTTGGTATTCAGAAATGCACGTGTTTCATGAACCAAAACTCAATTTAATGCTTTGATGGGAGGAAGATACAGGAAGATATTTTAAAAATCTAGCATTATGGAAGAAACTATGAAAAACAGATTTTCCCCTACAGATCTTTATGAGCTCCTAGTCACAAGTAGGCTCTCTCTGATGTAGTTTCTCTCAGGCCTGCCTTCATCCCCAGTACTCCTGTCTGTGTCCTCATTACTTTGAACTTCCTCATCTAGTCAGCCAATGGCTCTTGCTTACTTTTGTAGGATTTTGTGTCCTGTGAACCAGGCTTGTGTTACCTGTTTAGTTCAGTCATTTCTGCTATACATAGAAACATAGTCTGAAAGTTTTATTCTCCTTATAAAAAATTAAGATCAGTGACTTATCTGCTATAACTTATAGGTTTTTACAGTTCAGTACAGATAATCTGCAATTAGATATATCAACTTTGCAGCTAGATCTAAAAGAAAAATCTTTCAGGTAGAAACTCAAGTTCCAATATGAGGATGACATGTACTTACGGGTAAATGTTGTAGCCTATGAAAATTAATTTGAGGCTTAAATGGCACAAAAGAGTGATATTAGAGGTGATAATGTGTTAAAGAAAGCATTGCAATGCCCATTTTCATTTTGTGAATTGTTCTCAAATTATGTAACATCATTAAAATTGAAGCCATCCTATGGAAGGCCACAGATGTTGATTAAAAGAAGTTGCTTTTGTGTGTGTGTGTCTAATCTAGTATGTCTGCTGTTACACATCATAAGAAATGGCTATTCTCCTCCTAAACATTCAGCAGAAAAGAGGAAAAAAAGATAGGCTATAATGTGGGGTAGACACTTTTTGTAGGAATATGGTTTCTGAAATGCAAGTTTCAATATCGTTCTATTGTAGTGTATTCTGACAGATGTTTGGCAGACACAGGAAAGGTGAGAAGAGGGTAAGTTACCTTCTCTTGGGATTTTCACATTGTATACAATGAACTATTCATTTAAATGCTTTGATCAACAATATTTATTGGTGTTCCTCTGTATGGCTGTAGCACAAACTATTTGCAGTGCCAAATATGTCTTTATGGCTGAAATTAGTTTATTAGGGCTTTTGTTTCCTCAGGGCCTCTCAACAAGTTGCAGCATTCAACTGTATAATCTGGAAGGGGAGAAAATGCAAAAAAAGTTTGGAAGAATAAAATAAAAGAAGAAAATATGAAAGAATACACATTTAGGAGTTAACCTTAGAAAACAAGGTAAAAGTACCTCTGAATTTCTGGTGTCAATTTTGGTGTCTTCTCTAAGCTCCCCATGCAGGTGTGTGGACTCCCTGATGGGTGTTTTGAGCGGGCCCAGGAATAGACGGTCAGAATTCTGGTGGCTGGAGCTCCCACTGGAACAAAGAAACTTAGGCCTGGGCTTGCTCAATGCATCATTGTTCTGGCCTCTAATGTTCCTGTGCTTTGAAATGAGGATGGCAGAAAGCGACGATAGTAGGATATTAGTTTCAAGCAGCCCTTGCCCGTGTTGAAAGACTGGTAGAAAAGGAGAGCTCTTTTGAAAAGAAATGCTTTTAAAATTTGAAAGAAAAAAGGATAAAATAGAAACAGGAAATGCTGAAGGTGGTGCAGAGAGAAAGTGAAGGTCCAAGATTTAGACAGAAAAACAAGCATGTTCTCCAATGTAGAAAGTCGACTTGGGAATGAAGATATTAAAAATATCTTCAAGAAACTGCAGAGATATACTTGGGCAAGGCAGGAATCCTGTGCACCATGGATTCCTTATAATAAATGCCCGGTAACCGCCGGTATGAACTCCTGCTGCAGAGGAAACAGCACACCGTGGGGATGGAGAGCCTGCATGGTCTTAGTTGTGCCAAATCAAAACTGTGGTGGCAATTAATCTAGTTGTTGAAGAAACTTTAGACAAGCCAGATTCAGAGAAGTTTTAATTTTGCAAAAAGGAACAAAAGCAAAGTGTCAAGAATTTTTATCTTGGGAGAAAGAATTTAGAATAGCAGAAATGATTAATCCCACAAATGCCGGCTGGTTACATTCAAACTGGCACTTTGGTACATTGCTGGTGACAGTTGTAAACTAGTATGATTCTCTTGAAAGCAATACCGCAACACAAAGCAAGAACCGTAGAGACAGTCATAGCCCTTAACCCAGGAATCTCACCCCGGGGAATGTGTCCTAAGGAAATAATTCCACAGAAGCAAAACATCCATATGCAAGAAAATATTCATTGTAGCAGCTTTATAATAACTACAAAAATGTCTCTGAGAGACAATACATGTATAAAACAATTGTGAAATTGTTTAGTAAATTAGGAAACATTAAGTCTTTAGAATATTATTCAGCCATTAAAATTATAATTATGAAGATCATGAATAATAAGGAAAAATGTTTACACTATGATGTTAAGAGAAAAAAGTGGAATTAAAACACTATGTGCAGGGTGATTGCATCTGTTTAAAAATATGTACATGAGTGGAAAGAAAATGTGCAAAATAGTATAGTTCTGTTAGTCTGGTGGACTTATGGATGATTTATTTTCTTTTTTGAAATTGTGTTTAATGAACGGTAAATATATTTTAATAAAGTGCAGTGAAAACAGAACTGGTCAAGGGGGATAAAAATAGTAAATAATGGAGTAAAATGACAAAGAGGATATAAAAGGCAAGCTATCTGATGCTCATGGAAATTCTATTGCTTTGGTTTGGTAGAAGAGAATCACTGTAAATGTAAAAGGTATAAATTACCTTTTATAATAAAAAGGGTCATACAGGTGATGTGACTCCATTGGCGTTGTGTCCAGTTTTCTTTCCATGATCATCAGTTACAGAAATGGAGGGTGAGCAGAATTGACTGAACCACTAGCTTATTAGAAACAGATTTGCTGACCGCTGATTCCCCATCGCCAGTGACTATTACCACTGTCCACTCCCACCAAAGCTTACCTTGATACATTTAATATATACAAGTGAATATGTAATATGTATGTATCCTGTGTCTGTGTGTATGTGTTTGCTTCTAATTTCTAAAAATTATGGACTATTTTATACATACAAAAAATGTATGGAATCTATAAGTGCACCTTACTACATAATTAGGAAGTGAACCCTTGTCTAACCACCATCTAGACTAGGAACTGGAATGTTGCTAGGACCTTAGAGACTCCCAATCACGGCCCATTCTCTCACCCACCAGTGGTAGCCACAGGCAGAGAGCACTACCCTGATTTTTTGGGATAATCATTCCCTGGTTTTGCTTGCTTTTTCTCATGAGTCCCAGGTGCACAGCATTGTGTTAGTCATAATTCTTGGTTCATGGCACACTGTTATAATTTGTACATAAACTGCTGTTTTCATTTCATTTCATAATAATATGATGAAACTTACGAAATCATCGCCTAACCCAAGAACTAGGACATTACCACTAACTTACTGCAGTTTCATAAGTGCTCCTCAACTATCCCATTCCACTGCCTCCTTCCCAGTGGTACCCAGGATCCCATATTATTCCTCCCTTGCCCTTTTAGAAATAGTTTTAACATCTGCATTTTTATCTTCAGACAATACATGTTTAATTTGGTCTGGTTTTGAATTTACATGGATGGAATTATACCACATGTATTCTTCAGTGACTTGATTCTTTCACTAAAATTATGTTCAGAAGCGTCATTTCTGTTGATGTGTCTATCTCTAGTTTATTTTCACATCTAAATAGCATTTGATTGTATGAATATACCACAATTTATATATTCAATTTAATGTTGATAGGCATTTGTGTTTCCAGTTTTCAAAATTATGAACAGTGCTGCTATGAACAATTTTGAACACATCTCTGGATGCACACAAAGAGTTTCTCTAGGTTATATTCTAGAGGTACAACGAAGGTACATTGCAGCAGAGTATTGAAATCAATATTCAACCAAAATTGAAGCCAAACATAAATGCCATCCTAATAGAATGAATTCTATTATATAAGAATAAAATCCAAAATTTTGCATAAAATTATAATTATCATAATTCAAATATTAAAATTTTTAGTGATCAAATTTTAAATGTTTGCAATGGCACACTAATTTCTCAGTGCTGTTGATCACTATCAGTTCTGTTAGTGACACTATGGTCACCATATTGCATTTGGCAATAGGCACTTTGAACTAGGGTCAGGTGACAAACAAGGCATCATTTCTCCCACTCTGGCAGTATAGGGCCCTCTGATGGGAATGCTGGCACCAGTTATTATTATGCATTTCTTTCTTTCTAATGATAAGGGGCTATTGTAAAGACATAGCTTCACTTAGACTCAAGAATTTAAAATTTTGGTCTGCGGTGAAGATGCAATTTTACTGAAGCAAACTAAAGCTTTGGGCATTGCTTGAAGTCATGTCTGACTATTTTCTGAAGTAGATTTGAGGCTAGTTTCCTCACATTTTTTAAAATTTCTAATATTTTTGCCTTTAATGCTTCCTACCCCCATCAAATTTATAAAAAAAATATTTTAATTGGATTTAGAAATGAGGCAATGCAGAAATGTGACTAGCTTTCAAGATTAAAAAAAAAAGAAGTCATATGGAAATTTTCATCTGCATCTCGGCTTCACTGCCTGCACGATCATTTCATATTCTTTCTGAGTAGAATGACGGAGGAACTTTTTTCAGCAGGTGTCAGGTAAGAAATACTTGCATTTTCAAGGCACCTGAGTTTGGTTGCTTCTTCAGCAGCTTACAACAAATAAATTATTTCATTGTGTGCTAGCACATCCTGCTTTATTGATATTGTTCACTGCAATATATGTATTAAAGTTTTTGTTGTTGTTTCTTTTATTAACATGTAGTAGCTGCTTTTCTGATTTTTAGAAAACATCTTGTGTAAGCGCAATACAAGGGTGTTCCAAAATCTTCTGTGTGTCGTGTTGGTTGACTTTGGTGGGAGAAGAATGATGGAAGTGCTCCAACATCATTCTGTTTATGACCAGCATTTTTGTAGCATTAACGTAGAAGATTGAACACATCACCGGAGAGTGTGAACAAAATGTCCCATGTGCATGATTTCGAAACCACTCATAGTTTTTGCCATATGGTTTCATCATTAATGACGATTGCATCACACCTACGTTCATTGATTTTTCCTGGAGTTAAGCAATATGATTAACAAAATTCACAAAATGGACAAGTATAGATATTGCATCCGACAACTATGGGAAATACGTTCGATTCAAACACATGCAAAATTTGAACATATTTTGGTTCCTAAAACAAATCTCAACAAATATCTGAGGATTGGAATCACATCGACACATCTTCTGACTAGAATTTAATTAACTTGGAAATAATTTAAATAACATATATTTGGAAATTTAAAAATATACATTTGTAAATAAAAATGTGGATCAAAAAAGAAATCACATTGGAAATTAGAAAACATTGGAAATTTGAAAACATTTTGAACTGAATATTTCATTTGAATAGTGAAAATGCTATGTATCAAATATTGTGGAATTCAACAAAAGCTGAAGGAAAATGTACAGCCTTCTAGCATAAAAATACTGACATTTGAAAAGTAGGAAAACTAAAAAAAATCAATAAAATAATTATGCAAGGTAGAATTAAAAAACAACAGTGAAACACAATGAACCAAAAAAGAAATAAAAATAAATATGAGTGACAATTAATGAGTACAATTAAAATTTATAATATAGAGAACTTAAAAAGACAAACTGTTCTTTGAAAAGACTAAATGACAAAACTGTGGGTGAGAGCGAAGCAAAAAAAAAGACAAGCTATATTAAGAATGTAGAAGTGTAGGAGCTTCAGACATCAGAAAGATAATAAAATATTGCTAATTTGTAGGCGGTTTCATGGAAATAAATTAGAAAATGTGGATGAAATAGGTTATATTCTATTAAAATATAAGGCACAATATAAAAATATAAATATAATAGACTATGTCCTATAATATGTTATATTTACCATTCCAACTCAAGGAGAAACAGGAAACATGATAGAGCTATAAACATTAAAGAAATAGTAGTAGTAGTCAAAATTCTTTCCACATTGCAAACTGCAGAACCAGATAGCTTCACTGGCAAGTTTCATGAAGCATTCAAGGAAAAGATACTTCCAATTCTAAACAAACAATTCAAGAGGTGTGAAAAAGAGGTAATGCTCCCAAATTCACTTTATGAAACTAGCTTAATCTTGATACTAAGAATTCAAAAGGATTATTCAAGAAAGGAAAAAGACAGGTCTCTTATAAACATAGATGCAAAAACTCTAACCAGAATATTAAATTGAATCCAACAATATATAAGAGGGGTAATAGTACATTATGGCCACTTTGGGTTTAATCCAAGAATTTAAGATTGATTTAACATTAGAAAAATCAATGAATGTAATTGATCTCATCAACAGATGAAAACAGAAAAACTTGCAATTATCTCCATAGATGCAGAAAAATTGTTTGACAAAACTTAACATCTATTTATGATTAAAACTGTAAACAAACCAGGGATGTTTCTTAACCCATAAAAGTATTTACAATAATTTTTATTAAACCTCACGTTTAAAGTGAAATGTTGAAGGCTTTGCCTTTGAAATCAGTAAAAGAGAGGCTCGCATCTTCCCTTCTTTTAGTATTTGTTGGAGAGCCCAGCCAGCACAATAAAGCAGGAAAAAGAAATAAAAGGATTATAAAAAAAACCTTAGCTGTCATTTTTCAACTATGATAATGAGTATTATTAGAATTTATATTATTTTACATAATTTTTTTTATCAGTTGTTAAGACTCATCATTATTTTCTACTAAGAAGGAAAAAAATGATGCCAATTAAATTCTGACACTGCCTTAACAATAGTTCTGCATACTGCATGAATTAGTCTTTATTTGCACAGAGGGATTTGTCTGTTTCTCCAGTCTTTCCGGGGTTTAGGGGAGTTCTGATTGCAGTTTTATTGCTTGATGTAAGGTAGATAATTATTTTGCACTTATTGCAGTAACAACCCGCCACACAATTTCATCTACTTGTGGACATTATCCTTTCCTTTCTTTCTGTATGGCACTTGCTTACTTTTTGTAAGTAAATATGCTATTTTGATTATTCCTTCCATAATAAATATTTACTATATTAATATCTAGTTTATGCTCTGTTGCTTTCAGTGCCTTTTTGTGTACTCAATAACTTTTCTTTCCAAAACTTAATAATAATGTAACTGTTTTAAGACATTTTAATTGACAGCTACATTCAGCACATTTAGTACTAACTATATACACAATTCAATTGAAATGATGACCGAGTTCACTCATTCACGGGCAATGATGACTACTACCTAGGAAATAGTGATTATAAATTAAATTATAAGATTCGTTTCATTCAGAGATGTTAAAATGTATAAAAAGATACACTTTGGAACTGCTTAAATAGAAGACAGTTTAGCAGGTTTGCAGGATACAAGATCAGTGTAGAAAGACTGCATTTCTTTACCAATAACAGACAGAATATCCAGTTAGTTGGGTTGGAGTTGCTGAGATTTTACCCTACTTAGGGCAACATAAAGTGGAGGAAAGTGCACTATAGGAAAACTTTCCCCCACCTCCCTGCTCCTCTTCCATTCTAGGTGCTTTCCCATTCCCTTCCCACCTCAACACACACACTGGGAGCCAACTACCTTCTGTTTCTCCAGGAGTTTTTTGCATTGCTTTTGTAATGTTTTGGCACCATGAATCTTTCTATGGCTTCTGGACCTCTCCAGGATTGGGCTTGGAGAACGGAATCACATCTGGGTAAGTTTTCCATCTCATAGAAAGATTCAATTTAGACTTTTCTAAACCTCTTTGAATCTCTCATATTTAACACGTGTGTATTTTCTTTTTCTTTTAAGACACAAGGGTGTGAGAGAGGTTTAAGTCATCCAATGTTTTTATAGAACAGGGAAAAAAATCACCATATGATCCCTTTCTCTGTTTCACCATTTATCATCTTCATATGTATATATCTGAAATAAGTACACTTTACCAAACCCTGTCATTTCGAACAGTTAATTTAAATAAATGAGCACAGTGTTTGTTATTGGAGCTAATTCTCAAAGATCTGATAAAAGCTTTTGAATGTACTAAGTAATTAGAGTGATGGATCTTGTGTGTATTTTCTTTAGTTGTGTCAATTCTTTTTGACATCTCAAGTCTAAAGAGAATTTAAGGAGAAAAGACACCCTTTTCTTTAACTACTTTATACTCAATCCTTCCAGAATACTTCCAAGAGCTGATCAGCCAATTTTACCTTGCACTAAACAAATTCTAATGATAAACACTTTAAGACTGGCAAATCTTTTACAATGTCTATTTTTGGTAGCTGACAATTTTCTAAAATATGGTACCACCAAAAGAGCACCTGCCTAATGAGACAGGTAAGAGACCTGTTTTCAGACATGAGGATGCTCATCTTTTCACTCCCTCCACAGTTATTTCTGCAGTCATTGTAGTCATTCTCCCTGGGTGATTCCTTTGACTTCATCTGGTAATGTGCCTCTTTTTGTTAATCACACAATATGGCTTTCTTATCGACCCTACCTATGCTGTGCTCTTTCTTTTCCCATCTTGGCCATTGTGTTGTGAGTAAACGAGCAAAATAAGATACATTTACTGTATTGCTTTGGAAGAAAGTGATTGTCAAAATAATATCATCCTACTCCGTATATCTCTTCCCCAACTGACACAGCTGACTGCTTTATTGACAAAAACAAATGTTCACTTTTGGGAATGTTGCAAAGCCAATAGTCAGGGAAGAGAAAAAGAAGTGTTATTCAGTTTTCATCAGCAGCAATCAAATTATATCTAGTCTTACTACAAAATTTATATTACCAATTTTGAAAGACAGGAACACCTGAACGCTTTGATCGAGTTTTTGGGATGGATACAACTATGTTAAACATGTTGAGTCTATTTTTTTCTTTTTAGGAAAGTTATTGGGACTAATAAAATATAAACCACTCTCACATCAATTTTACAGTTATTTCCTTTAGTCTATTTTGTGAGCAGGCTTATTGTGGAGGAGAATTCTGTCCTGGGTGTCTATTTTTCCCTGTAACCTTTGGCAAATTGTTTTGCTGATCTGTCTGCCTAGGATGGTGGCAGAATTCTCAATAGTTATTTAACATTTGCTGCTTCATGAATACATTTAAGTTCTTCACTATTTACAACAGTACATTATAATAATGTTGAGTAGAAGTTAAGAATGTGGGCTCTGAACTCAGTAACTGGTTACAACTTTGTACAAGTTACTTAACCTATTTGAGTCTCAGTTTCCTCATCTATAAAGTGGCAATAAGAAATGTACTTACCTCATAGGGATTAAATGAGAAAATATCTATATTCCTGCAGTACAGAGACAGGATGAAAATAAACACTCAACAAATGTTAGCTCTTATTGTTACTAACACAAGGGCAAATGAGCAGAGGGAGTGGATGTGTGGTTAACAGTGGTTATGGTGTAAGGGGTAGAACTTGATCTGTACCACATCTGATATCATGAACCAGGTTATTGAAAAGGCTTCTATTGTTCTTACCAAAAAACAAAATTTATTCTAATTCGTAGAAGATTCCCAAAATAACATAAAGCTGAAATGATTTGGACAAAATTACAATGCTAACCCATTGGCTGTAAAAATGATATCTTTCTTCTGAAGGGAAGGAAATAAAAACTAATGCAATGAAAGGACGTGAAATAACTTTGAAAATGATGATTAACTGATGAATAGATATTACAAAACCATTTAAAAATGAAATATGACCTAGATCAAAGCTTCTGGCTCATATTTGAGTACTTAAGAAATACTAGATGTCTTATAAAAGAAGTTTCAGCCTTATAATGAAACCCTAAATCAAACGAAGAAACAAACAAAGCCAAACAAGTCAGGAGATGTTCCACTGTATACAGTAAGTTAAAATCTCTTACCATTTCCCTATCCATCGTCATCACTGTAACTTCCCAAAGTAACACAGTCCACTGCATTAGACAGAGTAGGTGAGCCCAGACCCGAGGAGGATGTGACATACCCAGAAATGTGAAGCAATAAAGGGAAGACCTTTGCTTTATTATGGTGAGCATTGCAGAACAGGGGGCTAACAATCCCATAACCTCTGACTGATGTATCTTTCATCTGATGAAAAAGCCCCACAAATTTAACATGATAAAAGATAGATCAGAGCTTTTGAAAAAACCATTAAGTCTTAAGTGTTAATTTCCTTAGTGAAATCGTCCCTCTATCACCCTGTTATATATGAATCATGGCATGAAAGTCAGAAAGCAGTGCTCAGAGACATTGAGGGCTCAGCTGTATGTCTCCCAGCCTGGGTCGGGTCCTTAAACTTCTAGTAAATCTACCAATATGTAAGAGCCTATTTAGAAGGTCTGAAAAACAGAAGAGAAGGTTGCGGGGGGGATATCCGAACAAATCAAAAATGAAGACATATTTCACAGGGATTTCATCGATTTTTAGAAATACTTTGAACAACAGCCATGGCCACTGGGGTGCTGTAATGACATGCCCCATTATAAAATGTAACACTAAGTAAACGTAGGAGTGGAAATTTAACAATTGAACATTTAATGGCTGCAATTATGGCAAAAGAATAATGAACCTATTAGACAGGAGAACTGGCAATTACTCTACAGCTTATTGGAATACAGCTGTGAAAAAGTAATACAGCAGCATACTTAAGAATGGTTATTAAAAGAGGATAATGCATTCTGTTTACACTGACAGAGCAATTTTTCTTTTGAGATGAAATGGGCCTTTTTGGCTATCAGACATGTGAACTCAGATATGATGAATCCTAGTATTTAAAGGTAATGCATTTTCAGATATGCCTCTCTGCTGTAAATGATGCCCCTAGTAAGATCATAAGGGTGAGATTTTTTCGGTGGAAGAAATGGAAGAAGATGTCAAAATGGACTTATAAACACTAAATAAATCTCCTGGAGAAAAGTGGGCTAAATTTTAAATGATCCAAATAGCTGCAGTAAATGATAGAGCTACAAGTTCAAAGATGAGGGTTGTCAAGAGAAGGTGTTCAGAACAGTTACACACATGATCTAGGAAATCATCGTTTTGGTGTCCAGGAGTGACAAATGTGTCCCACTAAATTTTCAAATGTATACACTTCTAAGTACCATTTCTATGGGCCCCTCCATTTTCAGACATGCCCTTCCCAGTGTAGTTATCAGAGCCCTGGCAGTCAGCCAAACACCAGGCTGGCTGAGAACACTACTCTAGACAAAGGGTCAGGCACTGAGGCACAGTAGAAGTGTAAGAAAAGTGTCCTACTTAAGTGCATTTGACAGAATGGAGACAGGGCTTGGCCCCTCAAGACCTAGACACCTTCTCGGAGACTGGTTTTGCAGGGGAAGATACATTCTTGTAACAAGGTGTCATTTCTGGCCATTTTCAAGATAGATTGGAGGAATATAAAATAGAAGTCTCAACTTCACATAATGCTGGAAATTCAGATCTCCGTGGGGGACGTCCTCTGGTCTATCCCTCTGCCTGCTGGCAGGACCATATTCAAGCCATCTAAAACAGATGGAGAGAAGCCTCCATTTTGTCTCTCACTGCGGAAGACTCGGTGTTTATGATAATGAGAACAATTGCACATCCCACTCTGTGAGGAAAGTCTGCTTGAAACTCAAGCTCAGATAACCTTTCTCTGTTCCTCTCCCATAATTTTATAGGACAGGATTAAAGTGAGGTGACCAGAACTTGAACCTCAACGTCCCTGGGAAACCATGGTGGACAGACACCCCACCCGCTCTAGTCTACCTTCTGCTACAATCGGTCACACACCTGGAGCTTCAAGTCAGCTGTGCTCAGAAAGCCTTAGATAACAAGCTTATGTGCAAGGGACTGTGTGTAATAGTGTATTCTGTCTGGTCTAGGACCATTTTGATGTCTGACACATGTAAAAAGAACAAAGTAAATTATATTCTGACCCAGAAGGAAGTTGCTTAGGGTAGGGAGTGAACGTGAAGCTATAAAACAAGGGTCACAGACCCATTTTGAGGATCTAATAGAATCTGTAGACAATCACTCCAGAAAAATGCACATACATACTAGTTTTTCATGAAATTTCAGGGCTAGAAACCTAGTAGGATGTTTGCAACTTGTATATATTGAGACTTAGATGTAAGAAGGGGCCAATATCAACTCTGCAGCCCTAAATCCAGATCAATCTTATGCAACTGCCAGTTCTCAAACATTTGGTTTAATGAGGTCAATTGACAGTGGTAAAATTAAATCCATGTAATTTTTAAAAATCATTATAGCTAACTGGTTTTCTAGCCTTCCTACCAAGTCAGATTCTAAACAGTTGGGATTTCACCCTCTCTTTCTTCCCATGTTTATCCTTGTGAAGGATCAATGAGAGCAAATATCCAGTGAGGGGACAAATAAAGAGTATTTTAGATGACCAGCTCCCGAGTAATGAAAGTTGAGTATTAGTCTTGAGATATGGAAGAGATGAAAGATTAGAGCATGGTCTTGTTCATTCTTTCCACTGACTCTGGCCTTAACTCTGAACCAAACTTCCCCCATCCAAGTTCAAGATGATGGGAAGGAATGAGAACCCCTTTTTTCAGAGGGGCCAATAAAGATGGGCTGAAAGGCCAGTCCCTTTGTGGAGTCTCCACGGTGTACTCCAGTGTCTCACCTGCTGGGCTTTGATCTCAGTAGCTGTCCTCCTGCCCACACACCTTGGCCCTTCATTCAGGCTTCTCCTTGGACATTGGGTCTGGCCTCAAAATCAAAATAATGCTTATCTTGTCTACTTTCTTAACTTGGTTTGCTCTTAGACTTTCTTCCCTCGAAACAGTTGTTGGTGCTTCCTTGAGTTAACTCCCTTTTTGGTTTGCAGCTGCCCAACTAGTCTCCATCACCCAGACTCTGAAACCCAGAGAGAGGTCCTGGGAGTGGTCCTGATGCTGTGCTTCCTGAACCCACTGTGATCTGCCATATCTGGGAACAGGCAACGGAAGAAAGGAAAAGATGGTGGTTCATAAGGTGGGGTAGGAGATAGGGAGGAAGGGGAGGGTACTTGGTTGTTGTGTGCACAAAAGTCCTCAAATGTAAACTTCTGGCTTCTCTCATCCGATCACACAGACAAGTTAGAAACGCAGGTTAGAAAGAAGGCATCTTTCTTGTAATTTTTGGCTTGTGCACCATTTCAGATCACAGGGTCTATTGTGCAGTGAAATAATTCTTTAAAAATATCATAATTATCTTATGAATAGTGTAATTATACTGCTTTGTGTGTGTATTAAAATTGTCAATTTATTAAATGAAAAATTCAATACATGTATCCTGATTTGTCCTTTATTTTCATATACTTGGAGCCTCAAAAAAAAAAAAAAATTAAAAGAAGAGGAAGTATCCCAGACGTCTATCTATTTCTGAAACATCCCAAACTTCTGTTTCTGAGAAGCCCTGGGGAAAGAAAGGAGAGGGGAAGGAGGGGAAAGAAAAATGAGAAAAGAGAAAAAAAGAAAGGACAGGACTTCTGGTTTAGGTGCAGAAGAGATTTAGTCTATCTTGCCTCACAATCCCTTTACCATCCCCTCCATCTCTCCCCACAAAAATGGAAATGCTCCTTTCCCTCTTGCTCTCTATTGCCTGATTGTGTACTGATGAATATATGCAAATTAAAATACTCAGAGGACATGGTGTGGTTCCCATGAGAATACCCTAAAGGATTTTATTAGATGCTAAAATACAATGCGTCAAAATTCCCTGATTCTGTGACTTCACGTAGTAGAGTCTCCATAAACTTTTGTAACACTGAATTCGAGTGAGTGAGTTTTGAGAGTGGTACATTTTCAAAAGCTCCTCTCCAAATGTCCGTAGCAAATCAATCAACAGCTACAGGTATCCCCATGGATCGTTTGGGTAGTGAAGTGGCCTCCATCCACTCACGACTTATCTGGTCAACCCAGTGAGTTATATGCACAAAAGAAATGTGTGACGATTTGAAAGACCTGAATGTCTAGCCGCAGCTCCGTCTTTAACTAGCTGTGTGATCTTGAGTAAGTCACTTTACCCTTCTGAGCTGTTTCCCTCTCTGAAAATAAAGGCGTTGAATTATGACAGTATGAGAGAGATTTTCCCAATCTGAATGTTTGCGATTCTGTGATTTTAATTATTGTTCAAGATGATGCTGTTTATGCTATATGACACAAAAACTCAATTTTGTCTATTTTGTTGTCTGAGTTCACTGTATCAACATTTCTAAAGGAAATTAGTATGTCTATCCATGCATACAACTCTGGAGTCCTTGTTTTTCTGAATACATCAACGGCTTATTTTCACTTGGCGTGTCAACACAGAGGTAATAGGAACTTGGTCTGAGGGATGATTGAAGAGGTAAGGCTTGTGATGATTAAGGAATTTATGCAGATTTCTCAACAGAACCTGATCCCTTCCTAGATTGCCGCGATGAGATTTTTAAAAGTCTGACACCAGCTGTAGCCTACCTCTGGAGATTATGATTACATGTTTAGACATATTTTATCATATCACAGTGGGAGCTGGTTGAAAGCACCAACCAACTGTGCTTTCTTGCTCTAGAATTTTCAGCCATGCAGTAATGGCACAAGCTGTTTTCTTTAGGAAGTTCATTTTGCTGATTAGAAAATACAGAAATAAAGCTAAAGTCTGGCAAACAAGGGGCTCAGAAAGGTGATTAATACGAAAGAGGAAATTATACTTCACTGAGGTATCTTTGTGAATGTGTACTATCTAGCTAATATCTAGGCAAATATTTTGGATTTTGAATTGGCTCATAAATGCAGCTATCAGCAGAGTGATATTAGAATAATTGTTAGAGAATACATATATTGCTTAAAGAATAAACATAGCTCTTTCTTAATAAGTAGTGAAGCTTTGTTGATTATTGACAGAAACATTAAAAAAACAGTAAGGGAAAATTTTCAGAAGAAACCTATGCCACTCTAGGTAAACTGTGTTTTACAGAAAAGAGAAGCACAGAAACTTGCTTTATTAGTATGCAGCATCATTGTTTCGATATGTTTTTTGCTAGGATTCAATGTTCATGGTGAAGAAAGTAGCTGAGCTTCATCATGAGCAGACTTGGAGGAAAGAACGTATTTCTTTCACAAATACAATACAAAAATCCCTGCACTCGGAAGAGCTCTACTGTCTCAAATCTAACAGATTGATGCAAGGCCTTTATTTTTGTCTCATTTACTCTCCCTATGGCATATCACCACATATATCACTTCTGGTGTATTAATAATATTTAATGATGGTTATGTTAGCAACATTAATAAGGTTTTTTAATTCTCTTTCCCAATTAAATCAATTCCCTTGTGCTAAAAAGAAATCATTAGTAATTCCACATTGACTCATAAAATTTTCCAATTATTTTAATGCTGAATTTTCAGACTTCCACAGAGAGGTGGTAAACAAATAAGGCCTTTCCATGTAATAATTCAAACCCTTTCATTTCAGCTTCTATGTGTGGTGTTTTTGTGATCAGTCATAAGGAAAGGAAGAGCAAGCTGCTGAGGATACTGCTCATTAAATAAAGCCCTAAGTCTCACTGGATTAGTCAATCAATGTTTCCTTCTTACTCATGGCGCAGTCCAGTGGGGGTCATGAGGCAATCCTGCATGGCTCTCCTCCAAGCCATGCCTTAGGGACCAGGCTATTTCCATCTTGCAACTCACGAATCTCGGAATCCTTTGCTTCCAGGCTCTTGGCTGGAAGAGAGAAAGAGTGTGTGTGGAAAAGGCACATCCACTCTTACTGCCTCAGGTTAGAAAAGATGCAGACTCTCTTTAATTTTCCACCAGCAGGAGTTAGTCACACGACCCCACCTAGCTACATGAGGGCAGAGAAATACAGTGAAGCACATGGATATTTTGTGAGTACCAGCACTCAGGAATATCTTAAGAAAAATTATAATTATTTATATCAGGAGGGAGGAAAAGCAAAATTCAAGGTGTAGCTAAACAAAACAAAGAAATCATCCTTTCTTCTAAGAGTGTGGAGGGCTTTTTGGATTAATAGATTCTAGACATTCAGTAATATCAGTAATTCTGACATTAGTAATGCTGGGTATTTTTACTTTGGAAAGCACTTTTACAATACTGAGTCTTCAGAGCCTTTTATGGTTTTCTGACATATAATAGCTGTTCAATAAATATTTGTCGAATCCGAGAATGCATGGCAATTTAATTCAAGCCTCTAATAGCCTTTCATCTCATCACTGGCTGGCTGATGAGGCCACTGGTAACAATGTAACTTTGGTCATGGACTACTTTGCCACAGTTTATAAAGATCATCAAGAAGTAAAGGAGCAGAGTTCCCCTTCTCCTTCTTTGGCTCTGCCCAGCCAGCTGGTGTGTATGGAACTGCTCTGGTTCTGTTCTCTAGGGAGAAGAAAAAGACATACAATTGTGGCCTCATTCACCCTCTTTTTTTTTTTTTTTCCTTTAAATAGATTTCCTGGTAGATTAGAGTAAATTCTAATGGCTGTTACAGATAACGCCCAACATCTTGGAAATATCTTATCTCTGAAGGCTATTCCCTACTCCTGGCATCCAGTGCAGGTGCTCCGGGTCAGGGAGGCCCTTTTGTAAGTTACGTTACAGTAACTAAGGCTCCTTCTGTCTTGAGGCTCCACTGCCTTCCACTCGTGTCTTCCAGGTTACACTGTAGGGTCATCTCCACTCAAGTCAGCTGGAAGGGGAATGTGTCACCGAAGCCTTACTTGGGAAGTTTTTATGATAGGTTTTTTGTAGGCCTAGAAGTTATGCACACATTCCCGCCTGTATTCCACTAGCCAAAATTCAGTCCTATGAGCATATCCAGCTGCAAGGGAAATTGGCAAATGTTTTTGAGCTATCATTCTAGAAGGAGAAAAACAGACAGTCTCTGTCACAAGAGTCAACACAGATTAAATAGACATGGCGTTCATAAACTAGATGTTAATTCCCAGAAAATATAAGACACTTATATTAACATGACTTGAAAATTTTACTCACACTGAAAACAACAGATATATATTTTATCTAGTAGCTATTCACTCTTTTGTAAGCTGCCACCCACTGAGTAATGGAAAAAGAAAAGACACTAGATTTTGGTTCAATTATGTGATACAATACCATAATCATAATCATAGTATTGGAAATCATAAAAAATAGATTTATAAATATATTAAGAATTTTAACTGAAAACGTATAAATACACATTGTTTTGCCTAGCTTTTAACATAAATGCAGACTTTCATTTGTGTATGGATGTATTGGTTAAACTGTGTCTTATTTTTCTTGTGTAAAACTATATCCATTATGTGTTTCCTACAATTTTCAGTTTCGATTTTCTCAAAAAGTACCAAATTTCCAACTCCCTCTATCTTTTACAATTGTCTCTCTCTCATCAAATTTGATAGTCATTTTTAAAACGACTTATCTTTACCAAGATTTTCCAAGACATTCATTTTTTTCTTTTATGGTGAACTGCATCAAACAAATCGAAACATATATTTACAATTAAAAAATATACTTACCACTCAGCTTTAGAAATGGAATATTGCTTGAACTCTAGAAGCCCCGCTGTGTTCCCCCCCACCCCAGTGCACTACTCACTCTTCTCTTCCTTCTGAGGTGACCTCTATCTTGAATTTTACATTAACCATTTCCTTTGCTTCTTATATTATTTTCCTAGATGGCTCTGAGCTAACATCTGTTGCCAATCCTCTTCTTTTTGCTGAGGAAGATTGGCTCTGAGCTAACATCTGTGCCCATTTTCCTCTATTTTGTACATGGGACGCTGCCACACATGGCTTGATGAGCAGTGCGTCGGTCCATGCCCAGGATTCGAACCTGTGAACCCCGGGCTGCTGAAGCAGAGCACACGAACTTAATTGCTACACCACCGGCCTTAATATTCCCTTTTATTTCTTAATATTCTCTTTTGTTTCTTAATCTCCACTCTATGTATAGTTATACCACCAGTCTTCTTAAAATTACTCATTTGTGACTCTTTTTCTCTGATTTTTCTTCCCATAGTTTTGCCTATTTTGAAGTGTGGGAGATCAAGATTTGGCCACCCTGAAATATATCTCTTTACCTTGGTTGTTTTCTCTGAGGACATTTGACCTCCCCACTAACTGCCTAAAGAATTTGACATAGTAACTCCTTCCTGGAACAGATCTTCTATCTGATGGCTGTAATATAATGTAAAATAGATGTTACAATAGAAAAGGCACCAACAAGCCCATCTTATGTCTCTCTGGCCACATTCTCTGGATGGCCCTGCGAGGAGTTGCCAGACAAACATTTACATTTATAAGGGAAATCTCCATTTGTAAAGGTATCTCCCTCTCTGTGTTGGGAAGAGGAAGGATGGCCTCATTTCTAGAGACTTGTCAATGTGGAAGGTGAGGCCTTAAATCTGCATAATAATCTTGTTTACTGTGCTTGAGTGGTAATCTCCTGTAACTGACTCCCCCCACCCCCAACATCCTCCTTGGTCATTGGCTGAACACGGTATTTAAGATGAGAATTTCTGCTATTGTGTTGAGAAACGCAGTGTCCCCGCTTTCTCCCGTGTATACATGTTATTAAACTTGGTATTATTTACTCCTGCTAACCTGTCTTGTTAATTATTTGGCCAGCCATAAGAACCTTAAGGAAAAGGGCAGAGGGAGATTCTCCCTCTCCTGACAGAAGAAACTTATCCTTCTTAAAGAACCAATATTTGATTTGCTAATATTCTTTATAGTAGCTTTTCCTATTGATTTATACTCTTACCCCTATTATTTCCTTCCTTCTGCTATTTTAAGGTTTACCTGGTGTCCTGTTTCTAACTAAATAGGTTGAATACTTAATTCATTAATTTTCACACACAGAGTGAAAATAAAAAAGGAGAAGTTTGAGGATTGAGCCATGGGGCACTTCTGTGTTTATAGGCTAGGGAGATGGGGAGGAACAGACAAAAATGATGGAAAAAAAGAAAGAAGCTAGTGAAATGGGAAATAAACCCAGAGAGAGTGATCTCCTGAAAGCCAAGTAAAGAAAGTTTTGCACGGGCCCGCCCCGTGGCTTAGAGGTTAAGTGCGAGCGCTCCGCTGCTGGCGGCCCGGGTTAGCATCCCAGGTGCGCACCGCCGCACCGCTTCTCCGGCCATGCTGAGGCCGTGTCCCACATACAGCAACTAGAAGGATGTGCAGCTATGACATACAACTATCTACTGGGGCTTTGGGGGAAAAATAAATAAATAAATAAAATTATTAAAAAAAAAAAAAGAAAGTTTTTCAAGGAGCAGGGACTGATTACCTGTGTCAAATGTTACTGAATGGCCAAGTAAGATGAGGACTGGGAACTGAACAAACTCAAAGGCTGTTGTAGCCATATAGCTCGATTGATGGGAGGAGAAGTCTATGTATGGTAGTGACATTCATACAGCTTTGTGTTACTAGCTGCTGGAATTCAGGGCGGTGGGGTCCTGTCTTTCTTGTCCAGGAGCCAAAGGAAAGGGAGTCAGATTACGAGCGCTCAGCGTCTCCCTCTAGCTAACGTTGCTGCTCACCCACCTTTACGTTGATGGGGATGGGGCTGCCCCCACTGCGTCAGGTAGGCTCCTCCAGGTGCCTGTAAACAGAGTGGGGCGAGAGTCCTTGTGCCCTCAGAGTTCTAGTCCGTAATCCAAAGCCCTTCCTCAGCCTTCCAGGGTGGAGCTCACAGCATGACTTCTCACCATCAACACCTCCCCTCCCCCAGATAGACTCCCGCCAACACTTCCTTGTGGCAGGAAGGAACAGGGCTTTTTTCTTTGCCTACATTGTGTTCTTTCACTCCTTTTCCAGCCTCAGTGGTAAAAAGTGGTATTTTTCTCTACGCTGGTGGAGAAGCACATGGTGAACTCTGAGCTAAAGAAGTTCAGAGAGCGTTTAATGTTTGACAATGAATAATCCATCATGTTTGACCTGTAAGAAAGGTGAATTCTCCACCTCACTCTTCCCTTCCGCACACGCTCACACACGCAAACTGGCTGTGGACTCTGGCTTGGAGGAAGATGGCTACATTAGACAGGCCTTTAGGGAGAGGTTATGATGTAACAGTGGAATGAAGGGGCCATCTTATTGGAAGCTTTGGGAACATCAGCATAAAAAGGCCTCAGTTCTTTTTTTTTTTTTTTTAATTTTATTTATTTATTTTTCCCCCAAAGCCCCAGTAGATAGTTGTATGTCATAGCTGCACATCCTTCTAGTTGCTGTATGTGGGACGCGGCCTCAGCATGGCCAGAGAAGCGGTGCGTTGCTGCGCGGGATCCGAACCCAGGCTGCCAGCAGCGGAGTGTGCGCACTTAACCGCTAAGCCACAGGGCCCGCCCTAAAAAGGCCTCAGTTCTAACCATCAGGGCTGTCCCTAAAAGGGCAAAGGACTCAAGATAGGTGAACCAGCACAAAGTGGAGTAGGGGGAAGAACTGCTCTTAGAACCGGGTAAGAGAGGCCTCTGCCATGTATCCTGCACTGTAGAGGACCCAACTCTGGCCCTTGTCTGTCGATGCTCCTCCTTACTGGGGAAGAAGTGCCGGGGGCAAAGGAACAGGCCCACTGGGAACCTGCATCTCCTCCCACCCCAACTTCGAGGCCACATTCTGGGTACCCATGATCCATGGCTCAAAGCCCATTACTAAGCCTTATGCAGAATTCTTCCCTGACATTGTCCTCCTACGCGTGGACCATACCTCAAATAAACGCTCCCCTAGGCCCTGGGCGTGGCCAGTGGATGGGTGGTTGTAGCCGTCAGGGGTATGATGGAGCTTGGCAAGTGGACAGAAGTGTCCAGATGTGTTTGAACACCCCACAGTGTGGGGTGGAATCAGGGGCAGGAAGAGTGGGCAGTGGAGTCTTGATGAGATTTTCCCAAACCACCATATTCCTGCATGGAACTTGGAGGATTCCAAGAACTCTTAAATTCAAAACTGGTTTTCCAGGTTGTTATAAATGTATATTTGTCAAGGCAGGAAAATAGAACAGTTTTCATTTAACATTTTGTTAAACTGATTTATAAATTGTAAATATTTAAACATAGTGTATGTCTTGCTCTGGGTCTTATAGATGTTAGGGATGGAGAGCAGGGGGTGGAAGGACTCTATTAAGACTGATGTTTATATAAAATAGTGTCACAAAACGATACATGTGTAAGTAAAATAAGAATCATAAAAAATAAATGCTTTAGGTGTTTCCTTTAGTAAGGCACAGCATCTTGCTGCACCCCTCCCCAACACAGGGCCCAGCAGCACTCTAACTGCCTTACCCACAGGGTGGTCCTGCTAATCAGGCTGGCTTCTTCACTCCACTGCTATTTCCCTCCAAATAAGCCACTTCCCTCCCCAGGCTGTGTGCCTTACCACTTTCCTGTGTTTCTCTTGTCCTCTTGCTGAGCTGAATTATGCCACCTTATCAGCTCCTTTCTGCTCTGCAGATAGTAAAACTCTACTCATCTTTCCAGGCCTAACACAAAGCCCAACCGTGAGGATTTCTGATCATCTGTTTCTGTGTCTGTCTCTCCCAGTAGTATTTGAGCCCCTGAGGTCAGGGAGCATATCTGACTCATCTTTGTTTCTCCAGGCCTCCTCCAGAATCCTACACATGCAGGCATTCACTGAATGTCTTTAGGATAAATGAATAAATTCTCTGATTCTTGTAGCATGTATATCTAGCATGATGGGTTTAGTCCTGGATGATATATTGAATATATCAGCAGGAAGGCTGTTTCTCCTCTGCATAGTCTGTCTTAGCAACTGATTTAAAATTCTAAAAAGGATACTGTAGTTATCTTTCTATGAATCTCTCAGAGTAACTAGCATAGTTGTGAGATCACAGTTGGTTCCTGATAATACCTTGTTAAGTTGATTAGGGAAGAAAGGATGGGAAGGAAATGATTTAGGATGAAAATGGACACAGGTACTTCTAAAATGATGGTAAAGAACGCCTTATGTCCACAGAGGTGTTTTGGTAAGGGGGAAGGGAAAGAAAAATTGGAGATTAGAAATTATCTCAAGATCCTGCAGCGAGAATTCTATTTCTATTTTTTTCTTCCCAATCCCGGTCCTTATTTTTAGGATTCAAAGTGATCTTTGAGGTGATCTCCGCTGTCACCACACCCTCCCTCTTAGTACAGGCTGTCACACTGCTTGACAGTTGCATATTTCTATTTAGTTTATACAACTTGCAAATATCTTCCTAAGCATCATTCTGTCTTGAAAATAATGCTGGCAGTTTTGACTCTGTTTCATCCCCTAGACCAATAATAGAGCTTTAAAAACCCTCCTACTAATTCACATTCGTCTTTGGAATAATTTTTCCTGAACATTAGCACAGCAGTGAATTAATTTCATTATGGCTTTAATTAAGTTTTTTTTAAAAACCATAATCGCAGATAATACAGTTGAGATGGCTAAAAAGAGTCAGTATCAAGCCAAAAGCTACACTATGATTAGGCAATATATCAGGACAACACCTTTTCTCACAATTCAAGTCAAATAAAAATGAAGAATAGAGAGTAAGGTGGCTGTGGAGACAAGGAAATCCTCCGCATTCATGTCCCTTTCACATTAGTGGGAGGGCCAGGGCTGAGATTGAGGCAGCCAGAAACAGATGTAGTGCAAAGCAGAGCTGGTAGCAAGAGTGAGCAATTAGATTTGCATGCATTTTTTAGTCAGAGACAACTGGGTGCAAACTCCACTTCCTAAATCCTTGGGCAGCTTAACCTTTCCAAGCCTTGATTTCTTCGTGTTTTGTTAAATGAAAACGTGAAACCAAGACTAATAGGCAATATTTGGGATAGCAGTAGATCTCAATTGGTTGCAGCAAATAGGCTCAATCTTGAAAGAAATTTAATAAGGAAACATAAAGTTCTACTCCTATGATTAAAACAAAATTAAAACGTCACCACACAAATGCAGTAATAATTACACACACACCAAGAATGGGACCAACAGAACTTGTAAAAGAAAAAAATACACCAGCTATTAACTGTCATACACAAAAACATTGTAAAGAAATGACATATGAATTAAATCTTGGAGGACAAATTTGAAATCCCAGGAGAAGATTTTGGCAACAGAGTAAACATTCTTATTACTCCAGAGGGCTCAACGGGTAGAAATATTAGAGAAGACTTTAGGTCATTGGAAGACATGTCTCACCACCAGAACATACAAGAATAAAGTAGGCTGTTTTGGGGGCTAGTGAACTCCCCGTGCCTGAAAGTTAATCAAGCAAAAGCTGCACTGGAGGCAGTATAGCACGATGGGTAAGCACGCCTTCTGGAGACAGATTGCCTAGGTTGAGATCCCGATTCTGCCCCTTACAAGCTGTGCCTTTTTGTGCCTCATTGTAAAACGGAGATGCCTACTCAGTGCAAAAACAATACCTATCTCATATGGTTGTTGCGAGGATTGAATAATTAACAAATGTAAAGCGCATTAGTGCTATGTAAATTTCAGCCATCATTCACGGTAGTATTTCTTGGAAGGGTTGTTGTAGAAGGAATTCAGGCTTTGGACGAGTTTGGTTGGACAATCAGTAAGGGATCAGCCTCCTCCGAGATCCCATGATCCTGTGTTTCTAAATTCCCTGCCTTTAAGGGATTAAAATTGCCAATCATTTGAGCACTGGCTGAGGGACTTTTGAAAAACAAACAACAATAAAAAGCCACTTTCTCGAAAAAAACTTGGACCATTGTTTTTCGGTTTTTTTCTTTTGTTTTTTGGGGTTTTTTTCGGTGAGGAAGATTGTCCCTGAGCTAACACTTGTGCCAGTCTTCTTCTATTTTGTATATGGGATGCTGCCACAGCATGGCTTGATGAGCAACGTATAGGTCCACGCCCAGGATCTGAACCCGTGAACCCCTGGCTGTTGAAGCGGAGTGCACGAACTTAACCACTATGCAACCAGGCCAGCCCTTCTTTGAGTAGCCAATCCTTTTTTGAATAGAAATGAATAGCATGGTTGAACAATGATTTGTATAATCATTTTATGACTCCCAAAAGAAAATAGCTCCCCCTAGACTAGCACTTGGGCACCTGGGAGCAGCAGGGATAGAGGTGGAAAGGAGAGGGGATGGGAACCAAAATTAAATTCATTTCAGTAGAGACCAGTCTATAAAATGACTGTACGGTGTGATGTATACAAAAATGAAGGATGGCTGCTTTGGGCCATGAGGAATACATCCCTTTGCTGTGAATATTGAGCTTTGTCAGGGGTCAGGATGGCAGCCCTAATGGGGTGGGGTGCCAAAGTGGGGTGTCCCCACTTTGAGGTAATGCAATAATTCCCTATTGCAAAGAGCTTTCTCACAGTTCTTACTACCTTTGTTTTCCTGTCTCCAATCCAATTGAGTACAGCTGTTGGAGTATTCCTTCTAAAACGCTAATTCTCCCCTGCCAACCACCCCTCTAGGGCTTCCCTCACATCTTCAGCATGACACGTAAACTCTTTGTCTAATGACTCATCATCACGGGCTCCACCCAGATGTACTGAATCTGCAGCTGGGCCCAGAGGTTAAGAAACTCAACCCAACTATCCACCCACATTTTGTCCAGCTGCCACTACAGGGGAGTCTTGTTTCATTACAATTTGAATGCAGTGATGGTTGGCCCCAGCCCTCACATCTACCTCCCCATCAACAGCAGCAGCAGCAGCAAGCACTTAACAAAGCTCTGATTGAGGCAAATAGTCAAAGACGGCTTCGTCCTCTTCTCCAGCGCTGTGTCTTCCAGCTGAACCGGAGATATAATTCACGGCAGCAAACCTGAAATTACAACTCTTGACAGATTAATTCCATAACAAAAATCAATCATGGCACTTGTTGCCGGCATACATAATATTTTGAGTTTCCTGTTTAGCTCCGCCGAGAAGCAGACCTCCTTGACCTTGACTACACTAACCGAATGCACTGCTACGTGAATGTAATCAGCTGATCAGCGAGCGCAGCATCATCCCCCATCTGCTTAACCGTGAGCAACACTGAGCTCATTTCCTGTGACGCCTCCTAACCCAACCAAATTGCCATTGTTACTAGCAGAAAGAATGCTCTTCTAGTGGAAAAGAGCAGTCGTAGCAACATCCTGAGAAGGTTTTATTTTTCGACTGGTCACCTCAGGCAATACCTCAGCTGATTTGCCTGCTAGCTTTTTCCCTGAGCAAATTTCTGCCAGCCAAGACAAAAATTTAAAAAGCTCACACTGGAAATCCCAGTATGACAGCAGATAAAATACCCTCCTGTTCAGAAAACACCCTGTTCATTCCTTGGGCCGAAGAAGCTAAACAGGAGGAGAAACAGGGAGAGGCAGCAGGCTGAGCCCATCCCCTGTAGAATGAATAAGCAAACCCCAGAGGCCGGAGCCCTGGCCCGATGAGGCGGATGGAGTGGAGAGAAGAAAAATAACTTCTTATTTGTAAGATTAGAGAAGTTGATGGTCTAGATTACACCCGGCAATGTGTCTTGCACTTGGGGCAGAAGAACCCTCTGGAAAAGGGCTAGTGACTCTTCCGCTGAATTGCTCAACATAGTATAGTCATGATGGGTGCAAACTTTTGCTGTCAAAGTCATCTGAGAGGCAAAGCTTTTAAGTAGCCTAGAGGGAACTTCGCCGGAAGTATTCTCCGAGAAACTGGGACTACTCTTGCTGATTTGCCTCAGTTGGCTATTTACAGATAGAAAATGTTATATTTGGGATGCTCAGGAAGGAGAGCTAATGTGGCCACTGTCCCCAGTGACCCAAGCCTATAGAGAAGCCTAATGTCCCATGTCTCACCAGAAATGCCCCTGCGTGACTATTTCGATTAGACAAAGAGGGCTAGGGGACACATCTGGGCTTAGATACCTGCGTGCCAAATGGAGGTGTCTCATTTTCAAAGCTCTTAATTTACCATTTTATAAAATGATCCTGTGGCAAAAGGAAAGAACTAATTAAGCATTTCATTATCTGACTGATATAACAAAGCACAAAGTGACAGTGAAAAAAAATCAGCATTGGGAAACATCTGTCCCATTCTAATGCTGAGAATTTCACAACCTAGGAGAGCATCTGCAGATGGAGGCTTTTAAAAACTGAAATAGAGGAATCTTCAAATAGCATGTTATAGAAATACCTCCAGGGAATAAACTTCAGGTAAAGTTTGCTCTTCAAACCCGTACATAGAGTTTACTGTTCTTAGAAATGATAGCGCACCCTCTGTACAAAGGAATTCATGTTTCAGTTGGCAGTGATTTAATGAATACAAGGAAATTATACTGGAATTTACTGTGTACTGTCTCTCTCAAGCTCAAGGCTTTCCAAAGTGTCTTACTAACAAGCAATTAAAATGCCAAGAGAGCAGGGATGGTGGGCAGTGGTCAAATGTCTGCTCATATCCCAATGGCTTACAAATTGCCTAAAACATCTCCTTAGTTGCTGGAGGAAAGTTGATTGCTGATGTCCTAGCTGTCCCTGAGGTTGTCTGAACAGGCAATGAGATCTTGGATTCTCTCTAGTTTGTGCAATTTAAGAGAGAAATCCATTTGTAGCTCTTCCTTTAATACTGTAGTAAACTAGTATGCACATAAGGCCGGCCATGCATGTGTCCCAAGCATGAGCTGCCCAAACACAGACCACTCAAAAGCACATAAGCAAATAAAGCACACAGCTCAATTATTTTTATTATAAAATTAATAGATGACTAGTGTAGAAATACAGATAAGCAAAAAGAAGAAATAAACACAATTTATGATCCCACCCCAGGGAGAGTTAACTGGCACAATGCTGGTACATAGTAGGCTCTTCAGAAATATTTGTTAAATAAATATTTCCTTCCAGTCTTTATAAATGCAAATATATACATTGTTTACATAAAAATTGGATCATATTGTACTACTTTTCTGAAACCTGATTGTAAAAATTTTAGTACTAGATCGTAAATAGTTTTCCAAGTTGTTAAATGCTCTAACAGTTTACATTTGGTATTACATTTGGGAACACACTTGGAGTAAAAATTAGACAGCATTTAATAAAATTCTTATTCTTTCATCCATTCAATAAGTATTTTTTGAACACTTACTGTGTGCAAGACTCTCTTCTAGACATTGGACTTCATCAGGGAGGAGACAAAATTCTTGCCTTTAAGAAACTTAAATTGTACTTGGTGTCCTTCATCAGGCCACCAAATTAAGCATAATAACTGAATATTTGAAGCTGAGAAGCACCACGGAAGAGAATAAAGCTGGATAAAGGGATAGAGAGGGAACAAGGGGGGAAGGGGAAGAGTAGTCATTTTAAAAGATGAAATTTACATAAAGTCTTAAAGGAGGAGAGAGGTCCAGTTCCATCGATATTTTGGGGAAAGTGTTTCTAGCAGAAGAAACAGCCGATGCAAAGGCCCTAAGGTGGGAACATAATTGGCGCGTTCAAGGAAGAGCATGGCAGCCAGAGCAGGTACAGCAGAGGGAGAGTGGTAGGACAAGGTTGGAGAAGCAGAGAAGGAGGATCAAGAGTTTGGGCTGCTTCTCAAAGGGAAACTGGGAGGCCCTGGAGTGTTTGGAGCAGAGGAGTGGCACAATCTGACTTCTATTTTCACAGGATCTGCCTGAGTGCTGTGTCAAGAATAGAATGTACGTAGCAAAGGTGGGAGAGGAGGCTAGTTAGGAGGCAAACAACAGTGACAATGACTCACACCAGGTGGGATAGTGAAGGTGATGAGAAGTTCAATTCTAATGGATTTTGAAGGTAGTGTCAACAGTCTATGCAAATAGATGGGATGTAGGGTACAGGAGAAGAGAAGTGTGCAAAGTAACTCAGGGTGTTTGGGCTGAGCAACTGGAAGGGTAGAGTTGCCTTGTACTAAGATGGGAAGACAGTGGGTGGAGCAGATTTCAGGAGGCAGAGATCAGGATTCAGTTCGGGGCATGTTAACTTTGAGATGTCTATTAAAAATTCAAGTGGAGATGTTGAAGATGCAGTTGGGTTTAAGAGCTTGGAATTTAGGGAAAGTGCAGGAAGTATGAGTCTGTGCCGGAGACATAATTTTAGGAATCACGGACATAAAGATAGTCTTAAAGTCAAGTGCCTGGATGAGATCACTTAAGTATAAGTGTGGAAAGAAAAGAGAAAAGAATCAAAAGTGCTGAGGCATTCCAACCTTACCATGTCCACCAGGAGAAGATGAAGAACTAGTGAAAGAGACTGACAGGAGCAACCAGTGAGTTGGGAGGAAAGCCAGCTGCATGGGGTCCTAGAAGCCAGGTAACAAAAGTGAATTAAGGAGGAAGGCATGATTAACTATGTCAACTGCTGCTAACAGGATCACTGCTACTAGTCAAGATAGTGCCTTGTGTGATGCACACCTGGGAGATGTGCTCCTGCAAACCTGCAGCTCAGCAAGTGCGGTGCGGACTTGATTTCATCTCCCACCCATCCCCTTCTCTGGGCGCCTTGTGCAGGCACAACCTGCACAACTGCATGTGGCAAGCCTCACTGCTGATGGGTAAGATAAAGACCAAGAACTGATCACTGAATATAACAAGGTGGATGCCATGAGTGACAGGAGGAATTATGGAGGCATGGTGGTCACAAAAACGTGAATGCTAAGGGTTTAAGAGAGCATGAGAACAGAGGAATTGGAGACAGGAATCTCCTCCTCTTTGGAGGAGGTTTGCTGCAGAGAGGTCAGACAGTAGCTGATGGGGGACATGGGGTCAAGAGAAATGGAAGAAATAGCAGTATATTTGCGTGCTAACTGGAGCGATGCACAGCATCATCCTCTCTGGCCTTGACCCCTGCAGGAGCTTTCTCACTGTTTTCTTACATTCACTCTTGCCTCCTATGGTCTTTTCTCCAAATATCCCCACAGTGTGATCCTCTGAAATCACAAGCCAAGTAATGTCATGCTTTCTTCTCATCACACTTAGAATAGAATCCCAAGTCCTTACCATGACCTGTACGATCCTGCCTACCTAACTTTCCTCCCTCGTTTCCTTCCACTCAGCCCCGAATATGCAGCTCCAGCCACACTGGCTTCCCTTTTCTTCCTCCAACACACCACGCAATCTCCCCGCTCAGGGCTTCATACTTGCTGTTCCTTCTACCTGGAACTCTCATCCCCATATTTTCTCATGCCTTGCTTCCACACTTCAATCAGGTCTCTACCCAAAAGTTACTTCCTCAGTCTTTGCCTGACCACGTTATGATCTCCCTGTCACTCTCTATTTCTCTACTAGGCTCTTTTCTTTTTTTCCTTTTTTGTGAGGAAGATCAGCCCTGAGCTAATATCTGATGCCAATCCTTCTCTTTTTTGCTGAGGAAGACTGGCCTTGGGCTAACTTCTGTGCCCATCTTCCTCTACTTTATAGGGGACGCCGCCACAGCATGGCTTGACAAGCAGTGTGTCGGCGTACACCCGGGATCCAAACCTGTGAACCCCGGGCTGCCGCAGCGGAGCGCCCACACTTAACTGCTGCGCCACCGGGCCGGCCCCTCTTTTTTTTTTTTCTTAATAGCACTAATTACTATATGACTTTATGTAATTCTTTACTACTGTCTGTCTCCTCTCTAAAATGCAAGTTCCATGAAGATAGAGACTTAGTCTCATTTTATGTTTAGCCCTAACCAGTACAAACATGTCTGGCATAAAACAGGCACTCACGAAGTGTATTTTAAATAAATGAATAATTGGAAGAATGCAATTAACACTTTAATGCTTTTGAACATATGGGCAATTAAGAGTCACAGATTTGAGTTCTGTTGGCCTTTACAGATGCGTTCGGAGGAGCTCCAGTGTGCGCCCTTCCTTTCAGCATACACACGTGCCCTAAAGATATTCTATCCCAAGGCAAAGGACTTTGGGTTCAACCTAATCACACTGTTTAGGATTTTAATTTAAGGGAAAATTTTGGTAGAAAATAAAATCAGAGATGTCCTCTGTTATGCAGAAAGGACACTGGATATGCATCAGGAGGCCTGGATTCAAGTCTCTGCTACCTGCCAGTGCTCTGTGACTTTCTCTAAGTCACTAAATATCTCTGTGCCTTAGGTCCTTAATTTTAAAGTTGTGGGAAACAATACCTCCTGTGCCTCCATCACCTCATTGCTTGAGGACCAAATGAGATATTTGAGATAGTGCTAAACAAATGCACATAAATATTTTCTCTGGATAAAAAGAGCGTTTGAAGCTAATCTGCAGGGGTGGAGGAGAGAGCACAGAGAGTTCTGCTGCAGCATATGTACCATCTTCCTCTTTAAATTGTGCCCCTCAGGAAGAAAAATGAGATTGTTGTCAAGACTGCAGTAAAAAATCATTTCAAAAGTGATATTTTCCAACTCTAATAAGTCTGTGATCAAACAATCAAGTTCTGGGGTAAAGGCCACTGCTTTCCACCAACTGACCTGCAAGCATGTACCATATATTTAATGTCAAGAGTGTGCAAGCATAAACAGTTTCTGCCTGTGAAGAATGGAAAATAAAATCGTGTAAAGTAAGAGACTAGACACCCCCATCTAGCTGGGACCTGAAAGAGAAGCGTGCCTCCAAAGACCTCCATGATGCGCCACCTGGCAAATGCCAGCCCGTCCCTGGAGTGCCCAGAGGTGGTATTTTAAATACAGCATTTGTGTGTGTTAGTTGCAAGAAAAGAGGAGTTGCCCAAAAGGATGTGCAAGCCAGGAACAGCAGGGGAGTAGGAATAGCTCAGGGCTCCTTTTTATTTGATTTCCCCCTCCTGGCAGCATTTTCTTTCTACTGTTGCCTGTTCCAGGTACCCCTCGTCCACCATCACCTTCTTCTGCTTACTCATGTTTCTGACCCTGCTACCTCAGTCTATGCATTTCCCACTAGGGTCACCCTGAACCTGTGTCAATCTATTTGCAGTGGCCCAGATAACTAAAATAGCCTCTCAGCTTCCCAGTTCCAAATATTTATAGAGAAATCACATTGGCCCAGCTTACCTACACACTTTGAGCCTGGCCATGTAAATTGTGGGTCACTGGTCTCTTTATTTTAGACTGCCCTTGAGAGAGATGTCCACCTCTGGACTACAGCTGCGGCCAGAGTGAGGTCAGGTGGTACAGAGCATGGCCCGTGGCCCACCGGCCCATTGACAGAGGCAGTGGGCTTGGGCAGATTCCCTGAGAAGGGGATTGGGTGCCACAGGCATTTTAAATGACACCTTGCTTGGATGAGGGCTTGTTATGTGTGTGAGCTGTCCCCATATCCCTTTTAGAATCATTGTTTACTCAAAAATAGAAGACTGTTACTCAAAAAGACTGGTTCAGTAGGCTACCAAATCTCCCACTTGAGACCTGTATTTTCTTTTCATCTTGTCTATCAATCTAAAATATTTTATGTCAACCTTATTAATTTTTAACGAATAACAAACTGGTTTCTAATGTGCCAAAAAGGGGCCTAGACACTAAGTCCCATTAAATTCGAAGAGCTGTTTCACTCTACATTCTTTTATCATAGCGGCTTAGCTGCCCATATGTGAACCTGCACGGTGTAGTACAACCTGGGATCCCACTATGCTGCCCCCCTCCTTTGATGCCTCCTCACCCAACACTGCTTCACTTCTCCAGGAGGTTCTTCCTGGTTCCTAGTGGTGAGAACTGGACATCAGGCCCTGACGGGTTCCCAGGAACATCCTTTTGGCTGTATAAACCCAACAAGCATTCAGTACAAATGAGGAAATGAGATAACCCTTTCACATGTCAGATTGAAAATAGAGGCTTCATTGGTCAGGTGGAGGCGCTTAGGGCTCCCTTTTCCAACCTTCAATGCCCCTGATACCACCTTTCTGGAAAAACGAATCTTTGTGTCATTGGCATAGAGTTGGGGATTGAAAATGCTCTTCTTCTTGGCACTTAGCCATCAGCACTGACTGAGGGTGCAGCTGGTCCAGGAGATAGACAGCAGTGTGCCCCCCTGAAGGATTTTCTCAGAACAAGAGTGGGGCTTGGGACTCTTCTATCAGCTTCATCCCAGGATGTGAAGTTCAGTGAAGCCCTCGTCCCCCTGCCCCCATTACAGCCAAAGGATTGAGTCTTTGGGGACTGTCTTGAGGTGGGGGCTTCTATGGCTGTTTTTGTCACGCCCAGTGACCAGCCCAGTTGCCATTTATTACAAAGAAGAGTGAGGAGCTCTGGCTGTGCTTGATTAATGGGGCTGACTGTGTAAGGTTGCTGTGACTCCCATTCATTCCTCAGTTTCTGGACTGGCTCAGGGAGGCATTCCAACAGATAGGCTTCTGGCAGGCTGACAGCCATGCTGTGTTTGAGAGAGCCATCAGTGCAAGACGGAGTTTCCCGCCTCACCCAGGCAGTCAGGCTACCACAAATGGAGTCTTAGAGAGCCTGAAGGTAGAGTCTCCAAATCACGTTTTTTCTGACCAAGAAGTCCAGATGAGGATGATACTGATGAGGATGATAATGTCAGTAAGCCCCATAGGTACTGGGTATGTTAAGTGACCTGGCTAGGGTCCATATGTGGTAAATGGCCCAGTACTGGTGAGATGGGTTTCCATGACCATTAAGGATAAATATGCAGATGTTAGAGTGTTTCACATACAAATAGATTGGTTCACTCTCACTTTCTCCAGCCCAGTTGCATTTCTGACTAACTTTTAAAAGGAATAATACCGACCTGGACTCTACATATTTAGGGGCTAAAAGGATCCCACCTCTCTTTCCATCTTGAACCACTTTCTGTTTGTTTACAATATGATTTGGGGGTTTGGAAGAGAGATACAATAGCAAGAATTGCCCCAGAAGGCTGACCTGTGCCTGTAAAGTAAATCTTTTCAGACAAAGGACACTGGTAAAATAACACACACATCTTTGCAGGAAGCATGCACTGGGGGTTCTGAGACTGGGCTGCCATGTACAGTTGGGCCGTTTGGCACTGCAAAAGGAGCCTGGCCTGAATGAGTGGAAGTATTAAATAATGTGCCCAGGTCATAGGGCTAGTAAGTGACAGAACTCCTAGCACAGTGCCTGAAAAAGAGTAGGCCATCAGTAAATCGTTACTGAATAATGGAAGACTGAATCCAAATCCAACTTTCCATTCCAAAGGCAATGTAGTTTCCATTTGGAAATGGATAGTCTGCTTCCATCTTAAATATCTTTCATTAATTAGCACGGAGAGAAAAGTTGTTCTTAATTTTACATGTTATCTCTGAAACAGAAACATCATATTTTGATATTAAATAACCACATCAGAGCAATGCCATTATGAACATGGTAGGAGCTGAGTCATTCTGACCATCCTCCTTGTCCTGGGTAAACAGCAGGCCCCAGTCGGCCTTCCTCTGGGTTTGGCAATGGAATACTAAGTGAGTCTAAAATTAGTTTCAATAAATACTGAAGCAAAGAATCCCACTTGAGATGCTTGTGTTGCCATGAACCAAGATGTCAGTCTCCTCTGCTGTGAAGAGCAGCGTGATCGATGGGGATACGCGGTGACTCAGACCTGAGTGGGACCGCATCTGAGATTCATCAGGTAAGCTGATTCAGGACTGCTTCATGTCTTAAAGGCCAGTTGAAAATGATCACTGTGGAACATCACTGTAACACAACTGCCACAGCTTAGAATTCAGCACAAAGTTAATAACCTATCCCAGGAGGTTGTCTTGAGAAGCATAAAAGAACTTGTCCGCTAGTCAGGCAGGCCCGTAGCGTGGTGGTGACGGCACTGGATGAGCACTTCAGTTAGTATTTAACGGGAGAAAAGAACCTTATTATAGGTCTCTCTTGGATTCAGAAATCTGAGAAATTCTCTCTCTCTCTCTCTCACTCTTTTTCTCCCTCCCACCCTTTCTTCCTGTTCCCCCTCTTCTTTTCTTTCTTGAGCTCACCGGAGCAGTAAAATTTATAAACTCCACCAAATCTCTTACCCACTATAGCTGTGTTAGTGAAGCTTTCTCTAAAGTAACTCTCGGTGCAAGAAATGGAGCTAATGTGCTTAGTTTAAACCTTATAAAATAACTTCTCCCCCCGGATTGCTCCAGCAGCAATCTCTCTTCTCATCATCCTATTAAACAACAGAGTAAATTTTAGTTATTTTTCTTACGAGTGCAAGCAAATGCTTTGCTGCCTATTTACCTTCTGGTCTGCCTATGGATATTAGGAATGGAGGTGGGGAAAACTCTGGCAGAGGGAATACGGAGGGGCAGGGGCAGAGGGGGGCAGAGACGTGGCTGGAATCTATGTTTCTGCATCCCAGGCCAGAACTGACTTATTAAACCATGCAAGTGTGCAAGAGGCCATCACACCTCTAATGTGACCTGTCTATCCTTGAGGGGGAGGGCAGCACTCACTCCTGTTCCACTTCTGTCTCCGTCCATCTTCCTTTCGTTATGGTGTCACATAACCAACTGTAGGCAGCACATGGATTGAGGCGAGGGGCAAGCGATGTGCCATCCACAGCAGCCTCGTATCCATGCAGGGACTCATCACAGGGAGCCAGTGGCTTGACCAGGACTGGAATTAGGAGATCTTCAACATCTTGGGCCTCAGCATCCCTCTTCTTCAAAATGGAGAAGTCGGTCTGAAACACCAAATGAACTCCAAGGTCTTTCTAGCTCTGCAAAAACTTATTGAGCCCAAAATATGATTTTCATTACTCTGTTCCCCCAGTGCCCATCACCAGCACATCACTCTGATTTTCCCTTGGATGTATTTATTGTCTTGAAGGCCTCCCTGAGTTTTAGCAACTGAAAATGGAATAAGGGTTTTCACATATCACGTTTGAGTGGTATCTCCGTCATACAAAAGCATTCAGTTCTCTCGAAAGAATACTATGTTAAAGAATTCCTTAATTAGTTTAGGTTGTGGTTATATGTGGGGGTTGTGAAGAGGGTGAAAGGAGATACAGGATGAGAAGTGTTATAAAAAATTCTTAATTTAAGCAGAAAAAAATGTTTCTGGGAAGAGACTTATTTCATAAGATTGTCACTTTTTTAACAGCTTAGTCAACTTTATAAAAGGTAGACTCCAAAATGATGATTCAATAGCCATGCTCAGGTAGGTAGTCTTTTGTAAATGAACTTAGGAGCTAGGTGAAAACTACATTCCCCTGGGAACCAGGCAGAAGTAGCCCTATTAATCCCACAGCTTGAGGGCGATGCGTTTTCAACCATGTCCCGCATTAATAGGTCACGTGGATAAAATATCATCTTGGTTACAGCCAGTTGCCTAGGTTAAACAACAAATCCTGCAGCCCAGAGATCACCCGTGGGGCTTCAGGTCAGTGGATAGAATACTGATCTAGAGAACCTTACAAATCTGGAGAAAATGAGCTTCAGCTGCATGAAAAGCATGATGGATTTCAAGAAATATCATTCTTATTTTTAGAATTCGATGACTAACACCCTACTTAACCTTGAGATGCTGATATTACAGAAGCCAAGGTGTGGTCCTGCATTGGCATATATAATGATAAAGCTGCTTTGTCAGAGACATATTTCTGTGAGGGCTATTATGTTACTCTGATATTAAGATTAAAAAAGAAAAATATATGTAGGCGGGTAAGCAAATCAAGCTTTGTATTTTGATCTGAGAGAGATTGAAAGACATTTTCTAAGGCAAAGAATTATTCTAAGTTCCTTTTATTTGAATGAATTGTCCTCCTCCTACACTTTCAAAGGCTATTCTGGGTGCTGATTATAAGTTTAACAAAACTTTTTAGTGGCATGGTTTTTACTTGATAAGACTGACTTCTGCAATCATCTTTCTTCCCTTTGGTTTTTCCTTCTGACGTGTGTATGGCCTTTCAGCTTAGGTTTTAACAACTTTTTAAATAAAGCCTTGTCTTGGAAGCACAAGAAGACCTGCCCCCTCCAGTGGGAGTGAGTGGTTCTCTGGTCTTCCTCAGGAGGGCAGTACAGTTTAGAGCTCACATTTGGAGTCAGCGTCAGAGCTCTCCTGTAGCATGGAGACCATCAAGGAAGGCGTGTGAGCTGGAAATTACTTAGCTGAGGCTGCAGTTAATTGGAGGTTCAGGCTGTTAATATCTCTAGGTGCTTATTCCTCTTCTACATCTCCCTCCCATGAACCAGGAACACAAGAACTGGCAACACATCTACTACCCACGTGGAATTAATTCCCTATTAATTCCCCAGGTCCTTTGAAGACACCTCTTCTCTCCCACTCTAGCTCTTCCCAAGAACTTAGTATCAGACTAAAGAAATCAGAGAGAAGATTTGAGGTGTTTGGAGTCATTTCCAAGGATAGGAAATGTGACTATCCTGGAGGATAAAGGAGAACAAAAGAGAAAGAGTGTAGACCCAGGGAGATAGTGGAAAAAATGACGTTAGAGGCTGGCTCGAGGTGAGAGGAAGCAGGACATTTAGTCGTGAAAATGGAAAGAAATCTCTAACAGAATTCTGATATTAGAGATGGTCTCCAGATGTACAGCCCGTGTGTTTAGTAAAAACCGCATTACGTCATCATTACTCCCCAGAACTGTTACCAGAAAACACTGCTTTTATATAATTGCCATTTACTTAATCTTGTTTTGGTGGTAGTAAAATATACGTAATATAAAATTTGACATTTTAATCATTCTTATGGTGCAATTCAATTCAGTGGCGTTAATTACATTCACAGTGTTGTACAACTATCACTATTTTCTATTTCCAAAATATTTCCTCACCCCAAACAGAAACTCTGTAACCATTAAGCAATAATTCACCATTCTCTCTCCCTCCCACCCCTATCCCAGGTAACCTCTAATCTACTTTCTGTCTCTATGAATTTGCCTATTCTAGATATTTCATATAAGTGAAATTATACAACATCTGTCCTCTTGTGTCTGGCTTATTTCACTTACCATAATTTTTTCAAAGTTCATTCATACGGTAGCATGTCTCAGAAGATCATTCTTTTTTATGGCTGAATAATATTCCATTGTATATATAATAACACATTTTGTTCATCCATTCATCTATGATGAGCACTTGGGTTGTTTCCACCTCTTGGCTCTTGTGAATAATGCACAATTACTTAGTCTTTTAAAACTTACAATAGCCATTTGCTGAAGATTGGTTCTTCCCTGAAAGGTTAATTCTTTAGGGGACAGCTTTAAAATATCTTTGCTGAGGAAAAGAGTTCCAGATCCATCTTGGCTGCTTAGTATGGTGGGAACCGCATTCTTGCTTTGAATATCAAGTCAGCAAAATCACTTCCGACCTTATCCTAGTTCTATCAAGATGAACTAAGGGGTATCATAGCAATATCACTGTCCGAGGGCCCCGAATGAACTTGGATGATGAACAATGTCCACCATCAAATCCAAAAATAGAAGAGAAGGGAGATTCTAAGAGAAAAACCAGTGGCTGAGTTAGTAGCTGAGAATTAACTGGGTGAGCTATGTAGTTTTAGAGCCAAGGATAATGATCCAGTCAGAGATTCCTAGAAGACAGACCACTCTACGTAAAGCAGGAAGGAATTTAAGATGCAGAATTGATTGCTTTCAAAACTGTCAGAAGGACTGATGGAGTGTGTACTAGGAGGACACTAGAAGGCTCTCAAAACCATTCTTCACTGACCCCCGGGGGAGCTACCATCTGAAACCATTTCTGGAGCTAAGAATTCAAGAACATGCTCTTGTACCTGTGATCAAGATTCTGGATCCTGGAATCACTGCAGTTGGCGCTGCTTCTGCCTTGGCTGCCTCCAGGGCAACTGTCTTGCAACAACTAGAAAGTTGGAAAATGGATTCTGGATAATATCTACCGAAATGCCTCGCATTCTACAACCTTGCTTGCCAACAGAAGCACCAAAATGGACAGGAAAAGGGCATCTGTCTTACTTTCAATTTGCTCTGATCTTGGGAACATTTGCTTTCCAACATAGCAGAACAAACTTAGAGAACATTGCACTTTTTCCCCCAAATTCGTCTCATGGGCACCAAAGACAATTTAGGCTGAATCACAGGTCATGCACCCCCTGATATGATTTTCTTTCTTTTTCAGGTAGGATCAAGATAGAGATAGATTGTCTAGGGTTACTCACCAGAATTTGAAGTTTGTTAGGAAAGGAAATTGAAAATTCAGAATGAGATCTCATCATTTTGTAAATAATTTTTTAAATTACGAATTTACAGATGGTGATGAAAAATAGCATTTCCATAGTAGTGAATTTAAGATGAGTGCCTGGGTCTGTGCAATCAGGGAACTCCATGACTTTGGAGAATGGTTCCTCCTGGGGAAAAGGGTGGAGTTACCACTATAGAAGACCCGGACATGTCAATCAGAGCCCTGCAAGCTCTGGAATGACTCTCGAAGTTTCTGAGGAACAGATTCTAATTCGGGAGCTCTGAACATGGCTCTGTCACTTTCTAACAGGATGAAATTTTCCTTAAGTGTCAAATGACCTTGAAAGTACCCATTCTACCTAACTTTCTCAAAGGATGTTGAAAAGACCAGGTGAAATAAGAGCTTTGAGAGTACTTTATGAAAACAATTGTGAGCTATCCCTAGGGAAGGTATTGTTATTATTATTCTTTTGAGCTCAATCAAGTGCCTTATAGTGCAGTATGCTCTATATAGGTAGAAGTTCAAGAAATTGCAGTTGAGTTAATTACACATATTCACTGTTCTATGTGTCAAGATATTATGCCAGGGCTGGGGAGACAGAGGTAGTTATTGTCTTTGAAGAACTCCTAATCCACAAGGCTCATAAACTGTATGTCTACCAGATACATAAACAGATCAATTCAACGCCAAGTGGAAAGAGCAGTAGTTGACGTATACTCTAGGTACTGTGGAAGCACAGAAGCGGGTCCCCAATTTGGCCTCAGGGGGCTAAGAAAGGCTTGCTAGAGGAAGTGAGACATAGAGAATGAGGGACAGCGAAAGCATGAAGGTGCCTTTTGCCAGTGGTGACCAACGCTGTTGTTTTCTTCTTTCAGTAAGGTCTGTCAGAGAGGAATAAAAATGTTTACAGATCACATTAAAAACTATTTTAAAATAGGATATGTAGTGCTTTGTGCCAAAGCAAGTTTTGATGATTCTCCCTGTCACTGAAAGACTTTTGTTTTTGAATAAAATTTTAGAAACTGTATCTAACATATTTCGCAGTCTCTGGTTGTAGCTACCATCTTTGCAGAAATTTTAAAGAAGTTGCAATCTGGTAGTGGGGTAATGAGACTGAGAGATTAGGACAGGTGATGAATGGGCATCCAAATTCAGTCAGAGAACAAGGATGGCAAAGGCAGCCCTCAGAGGGGATTCCTAGGTACAAGGAAATCAGGCGGAGGGGAGCTGATGTTGGGTAGGGGTGGGTCTAAGTGGGCTGTCAAGTTTCTGAGTCTCAGCAAGACATGGAAGGGGGATAGATGCAAAATTCCTTGTGAATCATACATTTTTCTTCTCTACTGCCTGTTTATAAAATAGCAGTCTTGCTGCAACACTTCTGGGAAGGAGGAGGTTGGTCGTGTGTGTGTGTGTGTGTGTGTGTGATGGAGGGGCTGCTTCTCCGTGCTTCCTTCCTTGGGGACCCCCGCTAGAGTTTCACTGGTTGGTGAGTTTGGAGAAGGAGCAGGGCAGGTATGATTTAGCACCTCCTCTCTCTCTGGGAGCTGGCTGCCCTCAGGAAGGAGTATACAATCTGCTCTGCCCCTCCCTGTTGGTGGTTGTGTAGGGGCCCAACGGAGGGGGAAGAGCCTTTAGTGTTCAGTGGAGCCCGCCATTCTTTGGGACTTTCATCTTTGAACTTCAATTTCTCCTTGGGAATTTCACAAGGGAAGATGGCTTAAGGGGATATGTGGCAGTCTTTTTTTTTTTTTTTTTTTTTTTATTTATTTTATTTTTTCCCCCCAAAGCCCCAGTAGATAGTTGTATGTCATAGCTGCACATCCTTCTAGTTGCTGTATGTGGGACTCGGCCTCAGGATGGAGGGAGAAGTGGTGCCTCGATGCGCACCCGGGATCCGAACCCGGGCCACCAGCATTGCAGCGCACGCACTTAACCACCAAGCCACAGGGCCGGCCCTGTGGCAGTCTTTTGTTTAGGTTATCATGTAATCTTTAGGAGACTTTAGGTTGTGTAATCTCACTGCAGAACCACTAATGAGCTAAATCAGACATTGTGGTTGGACGTGACTTAGGTTGGGGAACCAAGTGCAGAGTGAATTTTCGGCCTTGAGTATAGAATGACCTTGTCCTGTTCTGATCAAGTCTTCTGGGTACAAAATCTAAACTGCCCACTAGTGGTGAGTAAAGGACGATTTCTTCCCTCAGGCGAGTAACCTAACCACACCCCTGATCGACCCTCAGGTTAGGGAATGTCTGAGGAGAAACTAATTTCTCCAGCTTCATGTTTCCATATGAAGAAACCTTGAATAACTGGTGCTTTTGGAGACATTGAGTTCACAATGCTCAGTTCCTCTCTCTCCCTGGGGTCTTTGGAAGTAGTTGTTGGCAGAAAGTATAACTTATGCTCTGCTTTGCTCCTCCCTCTCACGGGAAGCCTACTGTTGTTCAGTGTTTCCAATGATTGTGGATGGGTAAGTCTCCTTAAAACAGGGCAAAGGATTACCAGGCCCACTTGGCCAGTAGACCTAAGACACCATTCTCCAATATCAGCTTTCGTCAATAATCTGTCTAACTTTTGGGTCTGTCTCTTTATTGATTCTAAACTTGGGTCTCTGTTGATTCTGAACTTGGGTGGGGAAGGGAGACAAATGTTAAGGATTAACCCTCTCAAACTCTTACACATGAGAGCTGGGAGTCTTTTCCTTCCTCCTGTAGCCCATGCTGTATCAGACCGTGTACAAATCCATCCTGGATAGCTGACTCTCTAGTGGGAGTCGTCTCCCCAGCCCAGACTGGTGATGTCATTGACTTGGGAACAGCTTTTGTAGTGCATTTGCTTTTCAAATGGGTTATTAGCCAGACTTAATTTTTTAAGCGATAACCACATAAATTCCAACATTTCACATAAGTCAATTTCACTATAGTGTCCCACGTAAAGAAACATAAACCAGCAACAAAAAATAACTAATAAGTACTGTGGTTCCATTTTTCACTTGCATCTCCTGAAACACAGTGAAAGGGATTCAATTCAAAACACAGAAGCACTTATTCAAAAATCCTGTTTGTTCCTCCCCAATTTTTTCACAATCTCAGTTGCTTCCTGAGCCTTGTGCTCAAAACTTTGCTAGAACCTCCTCACCATTATCCTAATTGCTTTTTTGTTTTCTCTCTCCTAGCACCATTCTTATTTCTTTACATAAAAATTGACCTAGTTTTTTTTTCTTTACTCTACCTACTTATAGGATTCTTCAGAATAAGTGAGACCCCAGTGTCAATATGAAATTTTTAATATCCCAGGGTGGCTTTTGAGCATAGAAAGAAATTGGTTTTATTAATAGTTACCTGGGTTTTAAACAAATACTCATTTATTTAAATCAGTCATAATTTGAAAACCTGGTTTTCTTTCCGCCTTTAAGTTTAACTAGCAAGTCTTGTTATTCTACTTATTAATTTAGTAATTTTGGAATAAAATAAAAATTTATTAATTTCCATTAACTCAAGTTAACAGGGGTTAACTTCATTCCCTGTGACTGTTGTCAACAGGACCACTCCATCCTTCATTTCCTGCTCTTCAAAATTCAATCCTAAATGAGCCCTTGGAATCTTTTTCTTCACCCGCTGGCCTGATTTAAGCTTTGTCAGTAGTGGGCGCTGGAGAGACACTGCAGAAGGAAGGGGCTTTTCTTCCTGGTTCCAGTGGATTCCTCTTGAAAGTCTCCTGCGACATGTGCAGCTTCTCCAAGAGCTCATCTACTGTGGCGTGAGTGGCTTATCCAAAGTCTAGAGCTTTCAGTGCAGATGGCTTTTCCAACTCCAGGCTCCTGCAGTGTGGTGGTTTCTCCAGAGCCTGCTGCCTGCAGTATACAGCAGTCAGCAGCACCTGACAGCAGTTTCCCCCAGGACCTCCAAGAGGTTTTGCAGCAGCGTGCCTCTGGCAAGACACTCCCATAACCAGCTTTCCCTGGCATCTTAGAGAGTGGATTTCTGGAAAGTTCCAGAGGGTCAGTTTCCAGAAAGTTCCACCAGTAGAGCACCACAGTGACTTATCTGCCATCCAGGGAGCCTTCTCCAGCCAGGTCTGGATCTCAGGCCTGGATAGGCCTCTTCCTGTGTGCTCTATCTCACCCTAAGGGTAAGACTGCTTCTTATATCTGCTATTCCTGTATTCTTCATAGTTCTCTTTACTTCCTACTAGACAGTCCCTTATTACTCCAATCCCCCATTATAGGTAATAGCGCTTTACGGTAAACTTTCTCTGTGGTAATTGCCCTATGACTTCTATTTCTCTCTCTTGATTGGACTCTGACTGATATACCCCTTAAACAAGCAGTCCCATTTACAGACTTAATTAATTAAATATGCTTAGACTTGTAAAATTCACATATGTATTTAATACATCTAATTTTCTCTTAAAGCATTTAAAATGCCAGAAAGGAAAAACTTAAAGTCCTAACAAGCAAAATTTTCCCAAATACTTAAGCAATCCTTATAAATCTAATAGTTAAACTTATAAAATGGGAAATTTCAAATTCACGTGAGCATTCCAATTTGTTTACAAACTAAGTTCTTGTAGAGTTTTCAATTTAAATGATAAATCTAAAATCAGTTACTGATTTAAATTTGGCATCAGAAGGCTAATCTTTCAGATTCAATTATGCCAAGGTGTCTTAAACACTATGATCACTTTAAGTAAATAATATGAATTAGCTTGAACTTAACACAACAGTATTTATATTACAGATTTGAGTTGCTTGTTCATTTCTGTACTTATTCCCAGACTTTCCCAGGGCTGAAAAGACACTTACCCAGCTATGGGACAGTTTCATTTCTGGTTAGCTAAGGTTATTGGATCAGTAATTCATACTCATGTTACACTTACCGTCTCGGACCAGCTACGGTAATAGTATTACTTGTCAGTCAAGATTTTGAGACTACAGGGAAGATATGGGGACTACTTTCATCCAAGTCATTATTTCTGAAGCATACCTGGATGTGTTTAAAAACTAGTCCCTGTGTCAATAGGAGACCCAAAGGTTATACCCTTCCTAATTCTTTCATGTGATTTGGGTAATAGGAATCCTACATTTTCACTCAGATTTCAGTTAACTTCTTCCAATTCTTGACTGAGTTCTGAACTTCTTTAGCAACCAGTCACAATTTTGAAATCATTTTAATGCCATTTGATTAGATTGTGCATTTCCACTCGTATTTCGTTTGGTTCTTGGGGCCTCAACTCTAAAGTAGTGTTAATGACACCTTGAAGCTAACACAGAAAGCTAGAATCCTTCCATCTGAGAAATAGGTAGTGGGTTGTAAGGTGGTGGAGTGCGTGAAAATGTTTCTTTCCGTTTCCATTACATTTGTGTTTCTTTCTTTTCTTTCTTTCTTTTTTTTTTTTTTGTGAGGAAGATTAGCCCTGAGCTAACATCTGTCACCAATCCTCCTCTTTTTGCTGAGGAAGACTGGCCCTGGGCTAACATCCGGGCCCATCTTCCTCTACTTTATATGGGATGCTGCCACAGCATCGCTTGACAAGCGGTACATCGGTGAGCACCCGAGATCTAAACCCCGGGCCACCGCAGCAGAGCGCGCGCACTTAACCACTATGCTACTTGGTGGGCCCACACCTGTGTTTCTGAAATCAGATTGTGGGACACACTGAGTAGGTGGACAGGCCGCGTGATGACTCAGGGTTCAAATTTGGTCATTACTGCCTTTTATGCTATCTATTCTAAGGGCAAGACTGCTGCTTATATCTGCTATTCTTATATTCTTTATAGTTCTTGGTCTCCTAGGTCACACTAGTCTTGGGGATAATTAAGAGCTTCTGTATGTGGCTTGGAGCCCCTCAAGTATGTTACCAAGACTCAAAACCTGGCCTCATCCCTTTCCCATAGGCCAGAGGAGCTTATGCATCTTTGCTTTTTTAAACTACCATTTATTGAGCACTCTATTTTCCAGGCTCTGTGATAGTTACATCCTATAAATTGTCTAGTTTAATTCTCACCATGAGATAGGTATTTTTCAGCAGACTTTGATAGAGGAAGAAACTTTCTCTGTCTCTCCCTCTCTCTCTCTCTCTCTTTCTCTCTCTCTCTCTCTTTCTCTCTCTCTCTCTCTCTCTCTCTGTCTCACACACACACACACACATAGACTGCCTACATTGTGCCAGGTACTCTGCTGGGTGATAGGGATACAATGGTGAGCAAACAGTAGTCCCTGCCATCTTGGAGTTTACTTGGAGTCAACTGGGTGGAGGGGAGGAGTATAAATATCACGTAGATGTGGATATAATCCCACATCGTAATCGACATAGAACCTGACCAAGGACTAGGGAAGGGCAGGGAAGACTTCCCTGAGGAAGTGACATTTTAACTCAACCCCTGTATGTTTGACAGCAAAGCCCTTTAAAGCCCCAATTAGTTGAGAGCTCTTGAAAGCACATAAATTTTATGCTCCAACAGACCTGTATTCAAATCCCAGCTCTGTTTTTGACTACCTGTGTTAAGCTATCTGAGCTTCAGTTTCCTCATCTGTAAAGTGGCGATGGTGATGATGATGGTGATGATGATGATGACAGAGACCTCAAAGGTAAGGATTACGTGAGATTATATACGGCATTTAGCCTAGTGTCTGGCATCTAGATTTTAGTTTCTCTTCTGTTCCTCTTGCCCTTGTCCAATTTTGTCCTTCATCTTTGTTGGGAGTGTTAACTCCGATTCCCAAGAGCCTGGCTATTGGGAATATCTCAAAATCTCTTTCCTTTTGGAAAGAGCATGGGACCTTCATGCAAACAGGAATCCTCAAGGCATGTTTTCATGCCCTAACTCCCTAAAGTGGATATGCAGATTAGATGCCCACCTCACAAACAAAAGATCTGTTCCTTATGAGGAAAAAACCCTGCACAATGAGCCAAAAATTAACAAACGAACAGAAAAGCTGATCTTCTGCAGCATCCTTCCCAGTGAGGCGGTTTTTCTCAGCCCTGGCTCTCTGGGACTTTACCTTTCTTGGGGAAGTTAGAGACCTCTGCTCATTGTCATGGCTTGGGCAGCTCCCTCTGCTGGCTGTGCAGCTCGAGGCAACCTTGCTGAGCCTGCCGGCCCAGGACACAATTGCTGCCAATGGCACTGGCATATTTTGTGTGAGAGAATGCCCTGTTACAGAACACACAGAGGGAAGCAAAACACTGATTATTTAATTTGCATTGTTTTTCCATGAAACTAAAGAAACTCCCTTCTGCCAGGAGTGTGGAGGCGAAATGATTAAGACAGAATAGCCCGAATAGAATAAAATAAACCTAGTTGCTTAAAAGAAAAGGGAGGGGAGGAGCTCGTAAAAGCAGAAGCAGTCATAAAAAACAATGTTATTTAAATAATACTACACCTCTCCTGCCTTATCATTCTGATTACATTCAACCAATCTACAAAATTGAAAGGTAATGAGCAGTATTTCCTTAAAGCACGTTAAATAATAGTGTCAAAATGCAAATTTATTCATTAAGTATAGATGAGTGTGTTAAATATTCATGAATTGTTGCTTACAGTATATAATTAATCCCATGGTCTTTGTGTCCAAAGCATTGAGAAGATAAAGTGTTGCACCACCACTGTTATAAAATGATATCATTACCCAAAATACCCCTCAGGGCAAAGGTCAGGCGCCTAATGGACCCCAGATGGGAACTTCATTTTATTAATATATTATATTGCATTTTAATAGGAACATGGCTATCTGATGACACAAGATTTATTTTTCCAACTCCTGCTGTCTGATAATCTAGGTAGGAAATAAATATTTCAGGCTTGAAGAAGTTCTTGCTTAGCCCGAATATACTAAATCTGAGATTCTCTCTGTTTTTGATCTTGGGCAAATGGAAGTGTTTTTTAAAAGTCCCCTTCTTAAGCAGAAAATATCATGTTTCTACCTCCTTCTCTACTCTTTCTTATTTTTTTAGAATAGTTTTTTCATTTGGGTAGAGCACCTTGGTTTTAGAATTTCTTGAAAATACAGCCCATTCTCTCTACATGGCCCATTTTATCTAGGGCCATATGGATTTTGAAAATTATTTCTCTCCCTAAATGGCTAATATATCTTTGTAGGTGTTGGAAAGTTAAAACCTACACTATTCATAGTGTTCCTTATTTACTTTTTAGGTTATTTGTATCATTGTTTATTTTGGTTCACAAGTGCTATTGTTGATTCTTGGGGAAACTGACAAGTGCCAAGTAGCAAATGAAAAACATTCAGATTTTTACTGAAAGTCAAAGAAGCTGTAAGTTTTACTCCTCCTCTTTTTCCTAAGTTTACTGATAAACTTTGTGATGTTTGCAAGTTTTAAAGCCAGGAATAGGGTTTTTCCAATTCTGTGACTTATCAAGAATGAACTACAGACACGTGATGTCTTTTATGTAAAAGTATATGAATGTGTCTTTATGTCCCTGTGTAGATTGGATTCTTGTTCTCAATTCTTTACTCTCCATACATTGTAATTTTACAGTCCTACCTTTTGCCATGTGATTTTTGCAATACAACCTCCGAGGTGGCCAGAGTATATTTCTCTGCCCCATTGATATGGGACTTAGCCATACAACTTGTTTTGTCCAAGCAAATGTTGGCAGAAGTGAAAGTGAGCCAGATCAAAGCCAAGGCTTTAAAAGGCACCACGTGCTTGCGCTCATTCTCTTGTTCTTCTGTCACTCACCATGAGAAGAACATGCCCCAGGGAGCTGCTAATCCAAGTATGAAAGAAAACATGGAGCTGACCTGATCCCAGGCCTGATCCCAGCTCAGCCCAGCCTAGGTCAGCTGAACTCCAGACAAACCCTGGCCTACCTGCAGCCTTGTGAGAGTGAACACAAATGTTATAATAGGCCGCTGAGTTTGGGAATGTGTGTGTTTATGTGTGGGTTTATTGTGATAAATACACACAATGTAAAATTTACTGTTTTAACCATTTTTAAATGTACAATACTGTGTCATTAAGTACCTTCAGATTGTTGAGCAACCATCACCACCATCCATCTTCAGAACTTTTTCATCTTCCTCAACTAAAACTCTGTATCCATTAAACACTTACTCCCCATTTCCTCCTCATGCCAGCCCCTGGAAACCACCATTCTACTTCCTCTGTCTATGAATTTGACTACTCTAAGAACTTCATATAAGAGGAATCATATATTATTTGTCATCTCTTGGCTGGCTTATTTAACTTTGCATAATGTCTTCAAAGTTCATCAATCTTGTAGCATGTGTCAAAATTTCATTCCTTTTCAAGGCTGAATAATATTCCATTGTATGTATATATCACATTTTGTTTATCCATTTGTCTCTTAATGGACACTTGGATTGCTTTCATCGTTTGGCTATTGTGAATAATGCTGCTATAAACATAGTATACAAATCTCTATTCGAGTCCCTTCTTCCTTCTTTCGCTTTTTTTGGATATATACCCAGAAGTGGAATTGCTGGATCATATGGTAATAAAATGTGTAATTTTCTGAGGAATCTCCAGACTGTTTTCCACAGCTGCTAGATTATTTTATATTCGCACTAGCAATGTGCAAGAGTTCCAATTTCTGCACATCCTCTCCAAAACTTATTTCCTTTTCTTTTCTTTTCTCTTTTTTTGGTGAGGAAGATTAGCCCTGAGCTAACATCTGTTGCCAATCCTCCTGTTTTTGCTGAGGAAGATTGGCCCTGGGCCAACATCCATGCCCATCCTCCTCTACTTTATATATGGGACACATGCCACAACACAGCTTGATGAGCAGGCCTGCCCCTGGGATCTGAAACCACAAACCCCAGGCCACCGAAGCGGAGTGTGCGAACCCAACCACTATGCCACCAGGCTGGCACCTCTATTTTTTTTTTTCTACAATAGCCATCCTACTGGCTATGAAGTGGTATCTCACTGTAGTTTTGATGTGCATTTCCATATTGCATTTCTCTAATGACTAATGATGTTGAGCATCTTCTCATGTGCTCATTGTCCATTTGTATGTATGTCTTTTTTGGAGAAATGTCTAAGTCTTTTTCTAATGCAGCATTACCTGATTAATACAATATATATTAGCGCCAGAAAGATATGCATAAAAAGGGCGTAGTGGTTATTACTTGTAGAAATTCTAGTAAGTTTTGTTTTCTCTTTTATATTTTTCTGTACTATTTGAATATCTTTAAAATGATTACACATCATTTGTTTTTGTTTCTTCTAGATTTATTATAGTTTTAGCTCTTACATTTAGGTCTATGAAATCATAGGGTGGGAGAAAACGTTTGCAAACCATCCACCCAACAGTGGACCCATATCTAGAAAATATAAAAGACCCTTACAACTCAGTCATAAGTGTACAAACAACACTTAATAAATAGGACAAATATTTGAGTAGACTTTTCATCAAATAAAACATATAAATGGTTAATAAGAACACAAAAAAATGATCAACATCATTCATCATCAGGGAAATGCAAATCAAAATCTACAATGAGATATCATCACACACCCAACAGAATGGCCATAATCAACAATACAGACAATATCAAGTGTCGGAGAAGATGAGGAAAAACCAGAACCCTTATTCATTTCTGGTTGGAATGCAAAATGAGGCAGCCACCTGCAAAACATTCAACAGTTCCCCAAATAGTTAAACACAAACTCACCATATTCCCCAACAATTCCACTTCTAGAAGTTTACCCAAGAGAAATTAAATCATATGTTCACACATTGAGTTGTATGTGACTGGTCATTGCACCATGACACATCAATAGCCCTAAACTGGAAAAAATCCAAATGTCCATCAATTGGTCATGGAAATAAAATGTGGTTTATCCATGCAAAGCAATACTACTTTATAAAATATAGGGGCAAACTATTGTTACGTAGTAAAGCATGAGTGAATCCCAAAAATATATGCTAACTGAAAGAAGCCAGACACAAAAGACTACATATCATATGACAATTTATATGAAATATCCAGAAAAGGCAAATCTATAGAGGCAGAGCATAGATCAATGGTTGTCTGGGACTGGGAGTGAGAGCAGGAATTGACATCGAACTGACACTGGATAAACTTGTTGGGCTGTTGGAAATATTCTAAAACTGGATTGTGGCGATGCACAACTTGTTCATTTACTAAGACTCATTGAACTCTACATTTAAAACTAGTGAATGTTATAATGTGCAAATTATATCTAAATAAAGCTGTCACAAATAACCAGCAAAGGTAGAGGGTGTTGAGGTACAGTAAACAAGTTTGGTGAAACATTGATAATTGCTGAAGTTTGGTGTTGGGTAATGCAGGTTCATTATATGATTTCTTCTACCTTTGTGTGTATTTGAAATTTCTCGTAATAACAAATTTTCAAGAAGATTTTTTTATGTATTGCGTAGGATAAAAGAAAAACTACGCAAAACAAGGCTGGTTTGCTCTCAGGTAAGTGACAATTCCATAGGAAGGATGAGACAGATACAAAAATGACTCTAGTACAATATAGAGAAATCTAGAAATGACTGAAATCAGAAGGGATGAGGAGAAAAGGCTTCACGGTGGAGATGACATTTGAGTTGCATCTTGATAAGAGGATGGCTTTGATGTCAGCCCAGGGTTGAAGTGGAAGTAAGAGTGTGCAGTTTGAGGGCACACACGAAAGCTGCCGAGTAGGTATTAACTGGATAGTGTGATGTTTAGGGATACTGAGAGAGAATCTCATTCACTCACTATGTATTTCTTTCTTTTGTCTTTTATTCCCAGTTTTATTGAGCTATACTTGACAAATAAAAATTGTATATATTTAAGGTGTACAATGCCATGATTTAATATGCCTATACATTGTGAAATGACAACCACAATCAAGTAATTAACACATCCATTACCTCACATAGTCAGCTATTTTGTGTGTGTGGTGAGAACACTTAAGATCTACTCTCTCAGCAAATTTCATTCATTCACTGTGTATTTCTTTTTCTCTCTCAGCTTTATTGAAGTATAATTGACAAATGAAAATTGTATATATTTAAGGTATACAACCTGATGTTTTGATATATGTAAACATTTTGAAATGATTACACCACAATCAAGTTAATTAACATATCCATCAACTCACATATTTATCATTTGTGTGTGCGTGATGAGAATATTTCGGTCTACTCTCTTAGCTAATTGCAAGTATACAATACATTATTATTAACTATAGTGACCATGCTGTACATTAGGTTTTCAGAACATATTCATCTTAAAACTGAAAGTTTGTACCTTTTGACAAACATTTCTCCATTTCCCCGACCTGTGTCCTGTGATAACCACCCTTCTACTGTCTGTTTCCATAAGTTTGAACTTTTCAGATTTTACATATATGTCAGATCATGCAGTATTTGTCTTTTTGTGTCTGGCTTATTTCACCAGCCTAATATCTTCTAAGTTCATTCATGTTGTCGCAAATGGCGGATTTCCTTCTCCTTTAAGGTTAGATAATATTCCATTGTATGTATACTCCACATTCTCTTTATCCATTTATCTGTCAGTGGACACTTAGGTTTTCTCCGTATCCTGGCTATTGTGCATAATGCTTCAGTGGACATGAGACTGCAGATATCTCCTGGGAATAGTGATTCTATTTCCTCTGGATATACACCCAGAAGTAGGATTGCTACTCAAGTAGCTCTATCTTAAATTTTTTGAGGAAACTCCCTGCTAGCTATCATAATGGCTGTACCAGTTTACATTCCCGCCACCGGTGCCTAAGGTTTCCCCCTTTTCCACATCCTCCCCAAAACCTGTCATCTTTTCACTTTTTGAAAATAGCCATCCCAACAGGTACAGGGTGACATCTCATTGTGGCTCTGATTTGTACCCTCTGACAATCAGTGGTGCCAAGCACCCCTTCATATACCTGTTGGCCATTTGTGGGTCTTCTTTGGAAAAATGTCTATTACAGTCATTTGCCCATTTTTTAATTGGATTATTTGGGATTTTTCCTACTGAGTTGTACGAGTTTGTACACATCCTGTATACTAACCCTCCATCTGATATGTGGCTTGCAAATACCACACTCCCACACACATATACATTCTGTACGTTGCCTTTTCATTTTGTCAACTGTTTCCTTTGCTGTGCAGAAACTTTTTAGGTTTGATGTAGTCTCACTTGTTTATTTTTGCTTTTGTTGCCTTTGCTTTTGGTGTTATATCCAAAAAAGTCATTGCTAAGACCAATATCACGGAGATTTTCCCCTATGTTTTCTTGTAGGAGTTTTATGGTTTCAGGTCTTATATTGAAGTCTTTAATCTGTTTTGAGTTGACTTTTGTGTATGATGTAAGATAAGGCTCCAATTTCATTTTTTTCCACATGCCTATCCAGTTTTCCCAACACCATTTATTGGAGAGACTTTTTCCCATTGTGTATTCTTGGTCCCTTTGTTAAAGATTAGTTGACTGTAAATATACATCATTTTTATAATCAGGGTAAACAATACATTCATATTAATTAATTAAATTAATTAATTACCTAGACCTAGGTGGCAAACAAGTGGTTCCAAGTCTATCTTTGGGATCATAGTCATCTTTTGAATGGCCCACATAGAAAGTTTAAAAATAAAGAAATTTCGTAGACAATTTAAATGTAAGGAAATTTCATAGATTTCTGGTTTCTCTTGGGAAAACTCATGAAGAAGCCCGAGCAACACTGGTCCTACCTTCCATCATGTCAACATAAACTCAACGTTGAATAGCGGCTGCTGACCATCTTCCCTCCCACCCACGTCACTTATCATGGTAGCTCCATTTGAATTTGTGACTGCTGGGCAAACCAGAGATGTGTCAGAGCTTGGGATATTTAACTTCTCTGAGTCCCCAAATTCCATGTGTGGCAATGTGGAGTAATGGAAAATATCTAAGATTTGAAGAGAATCCTGAGATCAAATTACGTCGCTATCTTGGTCTCTTGGTGACCTTGCTTAAGTATCTCCACTTCTCAAAGTCTCTGCTCTCTTGTGTATAGAATGGGGCTACCTGTATTACTGGGTTATTGTGAGGACTACATGAGGTCATATATACGAAAATGCCTAGATGAGTGACTGGCGAAAGGAAGCCCCTAGAGACATGAGTTCCCCTCTCCTTCCTCCATCCCAGACTCTGTGTTTAACAAGGACAACCACAGCAGCAGCAGCAGTGATAACGTTCATCTTTTGAGAGCTTATTACATGCTGAATACTATCTTAAGTACTTTACAATCACTATCTCTGGACTCATCTTTTCCAGTAATGCCTGGAGTACCCTTCCTTTGGATATCCATGTGGCTATGTCCCTGCCTCCTTCAAATATTTGCTTAAAGGTCACCTTCTCAGTGAGACCTATCCTGAGCACTTTTTTATTTATTTTTCTCTGTGTTTCACTTTGGATAGCTTCTATTGCTATGTCCTCAAGTTCACTAGTTTTTTCTTCCTCAGTTATCTGTTGTTAATTTAATCCAGTGTATTTTTAATCCCATGCATTGTAGTTTTCACGTCTAGAAATTTGATACGAGTCTTATATATCTTTCATATCTTTACTTAACTTTTTTGAACACATGGAAAAGTTATAATAATTGTTTTAATATCTTTGCTAATTCTAACGTCTGTGTCAATTCTGGGTTTGTTTTAATTGATTGATTTTTCTTCATATTTTCCACTTTCTTTGCATTCCTAGTAATTTTTATTGAATGCCAGACTTTACTTTGTTGAGTAATGGACATCTTTGTATTTCTATAAACATTCTTGAACTTTATTTTGGGACACAGTTAAGTTATTAGGATCCAGTTTAATCCTTTCAGGTCTTGCTCTTAAAGTTTGTTAGGTGGGACCAGAGTGGAATTTAGGCTAGAGCTAATTATTCCCTACTACTCAGTCAAGAACTGTCTGAGTGCTGTACTGAGTGCCCTGTAAATCATGAAGCTTTCCAGTTTTACTAATGAGAGTGGGCACTATTCATGGCTCTGTGTGAACTCCAGCAATTGTTCCCCCTAATTCTTTTAAGTAGTGAATTCCGTGGTTTCAAATGCATCTGCTGATACCCATCTGAAGACTCCAGGGGGACCCTCCTCAAATCTCTGAAGTTCTCTCTCTGTGCATCCTTCTCCTGTCCGGTACTCTGTCCTGCCAACTCTGATGGTCTTGGTCTCTCTAGAATCCCAGCTTCCTCTTCTCTGCTCAGGGTATCCATTAGACTTTGCTTGAATTCCCCCTGAGACATGGCCTGGAAGCTCTTTCAGGTACTCAGCTGGGGCAATCATAAGGCTCAGCTCATTTGTTTCCCATTCCTTGGAGATTACTGTTCTTTGTTGCCTGGAGTTCGGTATCTTGAAAACCAAGCTTTTATATATTTGGTTCACTTTTTTGGATTGTTTCAGGCAAAAAGGTAAATCCAGCCTTTCCTTGTTATGGCCAGAAGAGGAAGTCCTTAATTTTTTTCTTTTTTTTTCTTTTTTGTGAAGAAGATTAGCCCTGAGCTAACATCTGTTGCTAATCCTCCTCTTTTTGCTGAGGGAGACTGGCCCTGGGCTAACATCCATGCCCATCTTCCTCTACTTTATATGGGATGCTGCCACAGCACGGCTTGACAAGCAGTGTGTTGGTGCGTACCCCAGATCCAAACCTGTGAACCCTGGACCGCTGAAGCGGAGCGCATGAACTTAACTGCTATGCCACCAGGCCGGCCCCTAATTTTTTTTTAATTATTAAAAAATATATATTCTTATGTATGTATCACAAGATAGCTATATGCAAAAAAAAATTTAAAGTAGACCATTATCTTACACTGTACACAAAAATTAACTCAAAGTTGATTAAAGTAAGACCTGAAACCATAAAACTCTTGAAGGAAACACAGACAGTACACCCTTTGACATCAGTCTTAGCAATAATTTTTTGAATACCGTTGTCTCCTCAGGCAAGGGAGACAAAAGAAAAAATAAACAAATGGGCCGACATCAAACTAAAAAGCTTCTGCACAGCAAAGGAAACCACAAAATGAAAAGACAACCTAACAATTAGGAGAAGATATTTGCAAATCATATATCTGATAAGGGGTTAATATCTCAAATATATAAAGAACTCATACAACTCAACAACAAAAAAACAAACAACCCAATTAAAAAATGGGCAGAAGATCTGAACAGGCATTTTTCTAAAGACACAGATGGCCAACAGGCACATGAAAAGATGTTCAACATCACTAATTATCAGGGAAATGCAAATCAAATCTACAGTGAGATATCACCTCATGCCTGTCAGAATGGCTATAATTAACAAGACAAGAAATAATAAGTGTTGGAGACGATGTGGAGAAAAGGGAACCCACATACACTGCTGGTGGGAATGTAAACTGGTGCAGCCACTATGAAAACAGTACGGAGATTTGTCCAAAAATTGAGAATAGAACTACCATATGATCCAGCTATGCCACTTCTGAGTTTTTATCCAAAGAACATGAAAACACTAATTCAAAAAGATATCTGCAACCCTATGTTTCTCGTAGCATTATTCACAATAGCCAAGATGTGGCAAACCAAGTGCCCTAATACAGATGAACGGATAAAGATGTGGTATATATATGCAATGGAATACTACTCAACCATAGAAAAGATGAAATCTTGCCATTTGAGACAACATGGATGGAGCTTGAGGGCGTTATGCTAAGGAAAATAAGTCAGATGAATAAAGCCAAATACTTTATGATTTCACTCACACATGGAAGATAAAATAAAAAACAATAAACAAACACATAGACACAGAGAACAGAGCAGAAGTGAAGAGTGGAGTGGGGAGGGTGAAAGGGGTAAAAGGGCACATGTCTATGGTGATAGATGGTAATTAGACTTTGGGTGGTGAACACAATGTAGTCTACACAGAAACTGAAATATAATGATGTACACCTGAAATTTACATAATGTTATAAACCAATGTTACCTCAATAAAAAATTAATTAAATAAAAAAATTCTTATGTATGTATCACAAGAAAGGTCAGAGGGTTTAAATTTATTTCATTTATTATGTCATTTATTAATCAGGGAACGCCACTTTTGGTATGTGTGCTAGCCAATGCTGTTTGATTTTTGTATGATAAATTTAAGAATTTGGAACCAGAAACCATAGGAAAACATGGCACTAATCATCTTTTCTGTAAATAGCACACCGTCAACAACAAAAAGTAAAATAAAGAATGTATTTGTTTTCCCTTGTGAGTGTCTGCAGGTGGAGGGAGCAGGAAATCATCTGGATGTAATTGGGATTACCAGAAAGCAGGACCAGAGACCGGCAAGCTGAATTTCAGGGCATCTTTTATCATCGTCAGTCCAATTATTAACGAGACAGAAGAATACACTGTGTAAAGCATTAGAATAAGATGGTGTCATTGTGAAGGACATCTCTTTGAGGTGTCATGATAGATGGAAATGAATAATGACGGCATTGATTCTCCCCTCTGGAGTTGTGAGACCATAGATGCCCAGAGTGATAAACAAAACGCTTCACTAAGCAAGAGGATCTGCTTTTGTGTGGTCCTCGGTGGGGAAGCTGAGCTTGGGTTGCTCAGCATAACGTCATGTAGGCTATAAAGTGGGCCGAGGGCTGTGGCACCTGGAATTGCCTCAGATAGCTGGGTGTGGAGATGAGGGTGAAGAAGCGAGTGGGAAGTGACGTCTGTCTGCCTAATTATCACTAGGCAATTCAGGGACATTTGTAGTATTTTTAAAGAGATCCCAGATTATTTGTTTATCTTCAACCTGACACCTAAGCCCATATGTTTGTATCTTGAATTCTGCTTTCATAACGCAAATTGAAGTGGATATTGTCAACTATCACGAAAATGAAGACTTTGATCTGAACAATTCAATTTTGTTGTATCTCTTGGATCTAATTGACCAGGTAAATTATTTGGTTTCTTCATATCATATACAAATAGTTCACATATGGGAGAGTGGAGGATAATAACAGTCTTAGCAAATAACACTTATTTGGCTCACTATAGGCCAAGTTCTTTATATACATCAACTCATTTAATCATGTCAATAGCTACAGAGATTAGATATCTTAGCACTTGCAGATGAAGCTTAGAAAAACTATGTAACTTTCTCAGTCATACACTTTATGAGTAGTGAATCTGAAAGCCTCAGATTCCTCATCTGACAACGTGGGTGTTTATTGGAGTCCCTTGAGTTGTTGTGAGCACTAAATGAGATAAAGTGTGAAAAGTTCTTAGCTACAGTGCCTAGCACCAAGTAAGCACCCAACACATGAGAGATAGGCACCATCTCCATTATCATCAGTGTTTTGCTCAAGGCCAGACATGCAGTAAGTTGGAGCCAGGATTTGAAAACCATGTCTTCTGATTCCTCAGCCTAAGATTTTAACCACGGCTCTCCTGCCTGTAATTTAAAAAGAATTATAAGCTATTTCACACAGGCTTTGATGTGATTAGAGGCATGGCTTCAATTGCTGGCAGGAAGATCTGACAACAAGAAAGTTTAAAAGAAAAAAGCAAGATAGAATCATAGAAGAGGGGATCCACGGTTTCTAGAGGAGCTGGCTTCTTCATGAAAGGCTCACTAGAAGCTTTTCCTGCCTACTCAAAACCTGAGGCAAGCTTAGTGTGCTAAGAACAGACCAGTCGATGACTTGCCAATCAAAGAGGAGTGCATGGGATGCCATCAGAAACTCCTATGTGTATCAGTCAAACTGGAAACATGAAATGATCCGATGCAGCAGTAGCCTGCCGTGACTACTAACTGGTCAGCTCAACGAGTAGCTCATATGATCAGCAAGACCAAGAAGAGCAAGGTGACCAGCAAGGTCACAGACCTTGTGATCCTGTGGCTAGGCAAGAGTGGCTTTCCTCAAAGCTTCCTGGTGGGTTCAATGAGCACAGGACAAAAATAAAAAGGAGAAAAAAGGAAAAACGATCCTGAAAAAATAAAGCATCAAGCCAAGATACCAGTTTAGGGTGGGAGGAGGAGGGGGGTCATGGGGGTGGGGTGGGGAGTTCAACAGCAGTAACAGGGGCAATGGTGAATGTAGCTGTTATCCTCAAACTCTGGTCCTTTAATCAGAACCAGCTCACCCAAGCGCACACAAAAGCTGGTAATGGATGACGGCCGCTACTTGAGGAATTACCTGATCTTTCCCTTGGCTTTCTGACCGACCTGTCACTCCCTGCTTCTTGATCCTCTATTCTGCAGTTTTCCTTGGCTTCCCAATATCTTCCTCAATCTCTTTTCACTTTGCTTTCCTGTTGAGCATTATTCTCAGCCAAGTGCAATTCCCGTGCTCTTTGCTGCTTCACCCATCTCTTAGCTATTGCACGTGTCCTTGTGGTCACAGAGTGCTAAGAATCCCGGACCCGGGCAAGGCTGAGCCTCTGGAGCAGGAGCACCAGCACCTGAAGGGATCAGAAGCCCTAGGGATGCCCTGGAGCCCAAGCTATGGTGTGCCGGGCAGTTGAAACAAGGTTTGCGCTCGAGTTCTAGCTTGATTCTCCTCTGTCCTTCGAAGTGCTATCTCAGCTCTCCCTCTAGACCTTGTGCTCCTTGATAACTTGAAAAGCGCTCAGGCTCTGCAGTTGGCCAGACCTGGAATACAAGTCTGCTTTGTTGCTTGTTAGCAGTGTGACCGTGAGCAACTTACTTAACTTCTCTGAACGTCACTTTCTTTATCTATAAGGAGAAAATAATGATAGCACTTACCTCACAGAGTTGATGTGAGGATTAAAAGAGAGAACTCTGAAGTCTTCATTCTTGAAATAGTAGACACTCTTTAATTCTTGATCCCTTTAATTCTACCTGTTAATAGTCACCCACTTCTCCCAACCCCATCACCTATCTTTCCCATCCCTTACTTCTGTCAACTATCTTCTTCCTCCCGATCTTCCTTTTACATGTTCAAGTATTATAAGAAAAATTCCTCTACGCTCTTCTTAAAAAATATGTTTTATTGTTAAATACAATAGACATACAAAAAAGAATGAGAAACATAAGTGTACAGTTTAATAAACTATGCCTGCTTTGGTGCCCTAGCCATGAGAGTGAAGCTGTGGCTCCACTGCCACGGCTTCTCACAGCAAGGGAAGCGCCCAGAACATAGATCCATCAACCAAGTCAAGAGAACTGCAGGAGAGAGGGAACATTTGAAGAGCTCCTGTAAGAGTCAGCTGGTTATGGCCTCCAAGCCCACATACCACCCAGCTGAATAAGAATAGGGTTATTTCCTCACCTCTCCTCCCTTCACATACCCAAACCCAAGACTCCAGTGGGAAGCCAAACAACATAGCCAATGGCAGAGGAGGCTAACAGGAGAAGAATGGAGAGTACAAAGATCCAGCCTGAAGCTAGGAAGAGCTGTGGGAGGGGAGAATACTTGATTGCTAAATCGTATTCAGAATATTCACTGTTACATGGGACAAAATATTTTAAGTTCTGAATTGAGGCTTCTTTTTAATGACTTAAGTGACCAGGTGATGTTATATCACCTGAAAGTGACCAGAAAAATCTGAGTCTTTATCCTTGGGCAAAGGAAAATAACTTCCACTCAATAAAGTTCAATGGGACAGTAGGAGGCACAAAGTTGTGTGTTACTTATAATCTTAACCTGCTTGTTCAACATATTGGTTACTTCTATGACACCAAGAATGGTGATGACAGGTAGAATGGAAGGAAATCCAGGAGCCCCAATGCTCTGTAAGTGGTGAGGAGTTACCTAAAGCCAAAGGATGACAAAAATTAAGAGACATGGTCAAGAATAGTCAGATGGCATGAACTTCATAAAAGAAGGAATTTTGCCTAAGTGTTTGGCTCCCCACTTGGGTCTTAGGATTGGGTATGTTTCTATCTTTCTACTGTCTTTGGATTTATTTTGCTGTTCTTTTTCCACCTTCTTGAGATAAGGGCTTAGTTCATAGCTTTTTAGCCTTTCTTCTTTCCTAATATATACATTTGAACAATACATTTCCCTCTGTGGATATCCTTAGCTGGATCACATAAGTGTTAACATGTCATACCTTCATTACGATCCAGTTCAAAATACTTTCCAATTTGCATTGCAACTTTCCTCTTTGACCCATGGGTTATTTGGAAGTATATATATTGTTTAATTTCCAAATATTTGTTAGTTCTCTAGCTATCTTTTTTATTTGCAGCATTATTCCACTCTGACAAGACAACCCTTGGTACAGTTTCAATCCTTTGAAATGTGTAGAGACTTACATCATGGTTTATTATATGCTCAATTTTGGAAAACCTTCCATGTGTACTTAAAAAGAATGTGTATTCTCTTATTTGAGGCTGCAGTATTCTACATATTTTAATTATGATAATTTTCTTATTTATATGAATCAAAAGTTCTAAATTTTTGCTGATTTTTTAATTTCTTTTTCTATCAGTTACTGAGCATAGTTTGTTAAAATCTCCCAGTATGGTTGTGGGCTTATCCACTTCTCATTCTGTTTGTCAGTTTTTGCTGTGTATATTTTGAGGCTCTGTTATTAGGTGAATACAAATTTGAAATTAGGTGAATACAAGTTATATGTGTCTGGTAGACTGACCATTTTATTATGAAGTGTTCTCCTTTATCTCTAGTGATGCTTCTTACATTCAAGTCTACTTTGATGTTGCTCCAGATACATCATCTTTCTTTGTTTAGTGTTTGTACAGTATATCTGTTTTTTATCTTTTTATGTTCAGCTTATCTGTGTACTTATATTTAAGGTATATCTTTCATAAACAGCAGATTTTTCCTGTGTAATTATTTGTCAGTTAGTTCATTTAATTTATTTACTGATATATTGAATTTTAAACCCACCATCTTACTGTTTGGACTGTATTTGTCACATTTGTTCTATATTCCTTCATCTGTACTTTATGGCCCTCTTTTGGATTAAGTATTCTTATATTTTTTATTTCTATTAGCTTGTTAGTTATATAATCTTTTATTTTTTGGTGGTTACCTCAAGATTGTGGTAACTTTGACTTCTTAAAGTCTAATATAAATTTGTAATTTTATTATTTCCCAGACAATATAATGTATTTAGAAAATTTTAACTCTATTTATCCTTTCTGTGCCCATTAGTTATTGTCATATATTTCCATTTAACAAATATTTCAAATTCCACAAGTTGATCATTATTACTGTATTATGCTATAAATATTCATTTACTTACATATTTATCCTTTCTATTGTTCTTCATTACCTGCTGCATTTCTGTATTTCCATTTGGGATAGATTTCTATCTTCTGTCTTAAGAAATCCTTTCATATTTATTTCAGCCCAGGTTTACTGATGACAAATTCATTTGTGTGAAAATGTCTTTGTTTTTACTTCATTACTGGTTATAAAATTTAAGGTCGACAGTTGTGAAGATGGCATTACATTATCTTCTAGTTTCATTATGTCTATTGAGAAGTCATCTATCAGTATTATTTTTGCTTTTTTGAAACTAATGTGCCTTTTCTTCCTCTGGCTGCTTTGAAGATTTTTCTCTTTATTTTTTTTTCCAGTTGTATTATGATGTGATCAAGTGTTGCTTTCTTTGTGTTTATCCTTCTTGGAGTTTAAAGTACTTCTTGAATCTGTGGCTTGATGTCTTTCTCATTTTAGAAAATTTCTTGGTCATATATCTTCAAATATTCTTATTCTCATCTCCTTCTGGAACTTCAATTACACGTTTGTTAATCTTATTCTTGTGGTTCAGCCTGGATATTTCCTACTGATCTATCTTCTGGTTCACTAGTCCTCTCTTCAGCTATGTCTAGTCTGATATTGAACTCATCTATTGAGTTCTTATTTTCAGTTTTTGAAGTTTTCTGTTGTAGAATTTCTATTTGATATTTTAGTTAGAATTTCTATTTGATATTTTAGTTATCTGCTGGAATTTTTCATTTTGCCGTATTTTTTCTCGAATATATTAGACACAGTTATTTTTGTTTTATATATCATGACTCTAATATTTTATTTCCCATAGGTTCAATTTCATTGTCAGCTATTTCTCTTATCTCTTCTACTGGTTTGTCTAACAGATTTTTATTTTTTTAAAAAATTATATTTTGCATATAAAAAATATAGAAATAATTTGACTCCAGGTCATATTATTTTTCTTTGGAGAGGGTTTTTTTTTCTAACAGGCAATTAGGCTGGGGCAAATCACTTTAATTCAATTTGACATTGAGATAATTAGAATCTGGTTTCACATGGGCTGGTATATTTCTTGTTAGCCTTTCTTCTAGTGAGTAATCCTTCAGGGGTCTCAACTGAAAGTCTTACGTGTTTACCATAGCCCTTTCTCTTTGGTGGAACTTGAAGTTGAATTTTTTACTCCCAAGCCCCATCAGGCTTGCTGAAAAATTTGCTTAGCTTCTCAGCCTCACAGGCTGCCTACAAATCAGCAACTGCTTTGAAGGAAAAAGCAGAGCTAAATGTCATGCTTATCTCTTTGTACTTCTTTACTCTAAGGATCTTGGTTCCTCATATCCTTGCTTCCTTGATGGCTCCCTAGTGTTTTTCAAAAGATTTTTTGGTTCATATTTGACCCAGCTTTTCTTTTTGTTCTTGGCATTAAAGTTTAGTCTTTATATCTTAGTCTATTTAATCTTAGTCTATTTACATCTTGCTCTACATACAGTATATACTCCTATATACTGACTGATTGAATTAATGAATTTTTAATTGGGAGTCTCCCAATTTAAAAAAATGTTAAACATTTTCTGCAGGAGTTAAAATTTCCCATAAAGATGCTATTGAAGAGACATTGTGATAAATGAATATAGACTTAGAAAAGTAAACCAGCTAAACGACATCAAAGTTTTAAAATAATGTCAAAAAAGTCAGACACGGAAATTCTGAAAACCTTTAACTCCCTAGGATTTATTCATTTTACATGAAATAGGTGTTCTGCTAGTGACACTTTGATCCAACATCCTCATGTTGTTAGAGTTCAGAAGCCTTAAGGCCTCAAAGTGCTTCTCTGATTTTCATCCAAAAGCATAATCATGTTTTGATCCATTGCAGAAAAGAGGTCTAATCTCTAGAGTCCAGCAGCAGCTATAGCACCAGAGAAACCATAAATGCATAGACCAAAGGCCCAGTGAGGGGCAAACAATCAATAAGTATGTTGCTGAAAATGTCCACTTCCTCTTCCCTTTCTTTGCTTACTTGCCATAATAATATTTATGTCTTCCTTTGTAGTCTTTTGAATTACAGGTTTTTGTTATTGTTATTTATTTAAGAAATATTTTTAGTGTTTACCATGGGCTAAATACCATGCAAGTACTAGGTCTGTGCGGAGGCAGACAGGGATATTAAAAGTACTAAATTGAACATTTGTCCCCCAAATGGGGGAGACAGGTGTGTGTGTGTGTGTGTGTGTGTGTGTGGTGATATATATGATGAAGAGAGTAGACATCCTAGACAGGATGAAACCAGAGCCAGCTTCTAAATTCCAGACTGAAACCTTGCTGTGGAAAATGTATGTTTATTGAATGAACAAATGGATTTCAAGAAAATTATTGAAGTGTAGTTCTGATTGCTACAGAAAGTGCTTAGGTCTGAAGTGCTTGTAACTTAAGTCACAGGAAGATGCTAAGTTAGGTTCACAGAATTTGGCAAAGGTTATTTCAAAATAAAAGCATCTCTGAATTTTTCCTATTTTTGTCAATGTAAAAAGAGATTCTAATATTCCAACAGTCAGGAGTGTTTGGGAAGCCAGAGTCCCCAAACCAGGAGTTTTAATCTAAGTCAGACAGTCAAGGAAAATATGCACAGGGGAATTCTCCAGCTGAAGTCCTGGAAACCTGAGCCATGAGAGAGTCTGACTGCTTTAAATTGAATGGTTTTAAGCCAGTTGAGTGGGTTATTTGGTGTGGTGGGTCCAGAGATACAATGCCTGATTTATTCAAGATGGGCTCAACCAAATTATTTCATTTTACCAGAGGAGAATGATATGGTAAACACTTCTCTTTCAACTCACTAGTGAAATGTTTATAACAATATAGTATAGCTGGCCAAACTGAGGAATATAATATTTTGATAATTAAGAGGCAATATTTCATTAAATTAATATTTCTTTGTCCAGTAGTTGTTTATTGAGTACATACACATTACTAGATTCTTGGGGAATCATAAATGAAAAATACTGACCATAATATTTGGAATAGTTTTGAAGGCTACTAATAGAAAACCCCCAAATAATAGGCTGTACAGGGCTAGTGTTGCCTATTTCCAGGTAATTTCTACCACCTGTGTTGTCATAGTCCAAGTTGGCATTCATGATCCCAGGACAAAGTAGAAGGGACAAAGGATGAGTGTCAGCTGTCCAGTTTTGAAAAACTTTTAATTATTATTATTTTTAATTATTCTTTTAATTATTCTTTTAATTATATATTTTAATTATTATTATTTGGTTTACATACAAAAAGTTCACTTTTTATGTACAGTTTTGAGTTTTAATACGTATATAGATTTGGGTAACTACCACCACAAATAGGATACAGAACAATTCTATCAGCCCCTAAAATTCCCTCATGCTGCTCATTTATAGCCAACACCTCCCGCAAACCCAACCTCTGGCAACCACTGATCTGTTCTGCATCCCCACAGTTTTGCCTTTTAAAAGATGTCATATAAATGGAATCATACAGTATGTAACTTTTTAGTTCTGACTTCTTTCACATAGTATAACACATTTGAGGTTCACCCATATTGTGTAAATGTTAGTTTATTTCTTTTTATTGTAGAGTAATATTTCATCGTGTGGATGTACCACAATTAGTCTATTCACCTATTGAAGGACATTTTGGCCATTTCCACTTTGGGGTGATTATAAGTAATATTGATGTAAATATTCATGTACAGGTTTTTGTTCAGAACATAAGTTTTTCTCTTCAATATATAGGAGTGGGACTGCTGGGTCATAGGATAAGATTATGCTTAACATTATGTGACACTGCTCAGCTTTCTCCAGTGGAGCTGTACCATTTTGCATTCTTTTCTACAGTGCTTGAGCATTTAAGTTGCTGCACATCCTCACCAGCATTTACTATGGTGATCTGTTGTTGTTTTTTCTGCTTTGCTTTTTCATTTGCTGGATTTTTTAAGTCATTCTAATAGGTATGTATGTGGTGGTATTTCAATGAGGTTTTAATTTTCATTTCCCTACTGACTAATGGTGTTGACTATCATTTCAAGTGCTGGAGAAATGTCTGTGTATGCTTAATTTTATACATCAACTTGGTTAGCCTCAGTACACAGATATTTGGTCATACACATTTGCTGTGAAGATATTTCTTAGATGAGATTAACATTTAAATCAGTGGACTTTGAGTAAAACAGATTACCCTCTATCATGTGGGTGGGCCTCATCCAATCAGTTGAAGGCCTTAAGAAAAACACTGACCTCCGCCAGAACCCTAAATCATACACTGTCCAACTCTTTTGCCTACTTTTACATTGAGTTTTTGGTTTCTCACTAGTGAGTTTTGAGAAGTCTTTATATTTTCTTGCTATGGACCAAATGTTTGTGCCCAAATTTCATATGTTGAAGCCCTAAACCAATGTGATGCTATTAGGAGGGGCTTTTGGGAGGTAATTAGGCTTAGATGAGATCATGAGGCGTCTTCATGATGGGATTAATGCCCTTATAAGAGGAAACCAGACAGCCCTGCTTTTTTTCTCTCTCTCAATCTCTCTCTTCCTTCACCATGTGAGGACACTGCCAGAAAACAGTCATCTGCAAGCCAGGAAGAGAGTTCTCACCAGGAAGTGAATTGGCCAGCACCTTGATCTTTGACTTCCCAGCCTTCAGAATCGAGAAATAAATGTCTGTTGTGTAAGCCATACAGTCTATGGTATTTTGTTACAGTAGCTTAAGCTAAGACATTTCTGTATAAAAATCCTTTGTTAGATATGTCATATGCAAATATTTTCCCCAAGCTGTGGCTCATTTTTTGTTCTCTTAAGAGTGTTTTTCTTATAACAAAAGTTTTCAATTTTTATGAAGTCCAAGTTTTCAATTTTTTCTTTTGTGGATTGTGCTTCTGGTGTTATGTATAAGAGCTCTTCACTTAATCCAAAGTCATGAAGATTTTCTCCTAAGAGTTTTATAGGTTTAAGTCTATGATCCATTCTGAATTAACTTTTGTTTCGTTGGAAGAATAGATCTAAGTTCTTTGTTTTTTTATGCTTAGTGATATCTGATTGTTCCAGCACCATTTGTTGAAATGACTCTCTTTTCTTTATTACATTACCTTCGAACCTTTGACAAAACTCAGTTGAACATTTGTATAAGTTTATTTCTAAACTCTCAATTATCTTTCATTGATCTATGTTTCTATCCTTCCACCACACTGTTTTGATTACTGTAGCTCTATAGTAAGTCTTAAAATTGGGTAATTGTGACTTCTCCAACTTTGCTCTCTTTTAAAGTTATTTTGGTTGTTTTAGTTCCCTTGCCTTTCCATAAAATGTTAGAATCAGCTTGTCTATATCTATAAAAAATCCTGCTGGGATTTTTATTTATGTTTCTTTAAATGTATAAATGTCTTTGAAAGGGTAGTTTGGAACAAAGGGTAACCAGTGCCTCAATTGCAAGACATGCAGGATTGCAAGACCCATGAAGAATTGTGTCTCCAAAATTTGTACCAAAATAGGGGCCCGCCCTGTGGTTAACTGCGCGCGCTCTGCTCCTGGCGGCCCGGGTTCAGATCCCAGACACACACTGATGCACCGCTTGTCAGGCCATGCTGTGGCAGCATCCCATATAAAGCAGAGGAAGATGGGCATGGATGTTACCTCGGGGCTAGTCTTCCGCAGCAAAAAAGAGGAGGATTGGCATGGGTGTTAGCTCAGGGCCAATCTTCCTCACACACACACAAAATTTATACCAAAGTATTTCTCTCTTGTTTTTGTAGATATTATAAATTTGTAAATGTTTTTTTAGCTTCCAATTATTAATTGTCAATATATATAAATACAATAGGTTTTTGTATATTGATCTCTTTTCCTGCAATATTGCTAAGATCCTTAATTAATTCTAGAAGATTTTTGTAGGTTCGTTGGGATCGTCTATGTAAAAAACTCTGTCATACAGGAATACAGAGAGTTTTATTTTTCTATTCCCATCTTATACTTTTTATTTCCTTTTCTTGCCTTATCACACTGGCTAGGACTTCCAGTACAATGATGAATAGGAATGGTGAAAGCAGGTATCCTTGATTTGTTACCAAACGTAGGAGAAAAGCATTCAGTCTTTCACCATTTATGTGATGGTAGGTTGTAGGCTTTTGTAGATGCTTTTTTTATACACAGATTTAAAGGACCCATTTCTCCACCTCCTTCCTCTCTATGATTTCTCCAACATACTGTGGCTCTCACAGGCACCCTTTTCTGGTGCTCTGTCTATATATCCAGGCTGTTAGCCTCCCTGGGTTGTTTTGTACTTTCCCCAACTGGGTTCACGTTGAAGTGGAGAATTCAAATACAAGAGCCTTCAGTACCACTCCTGCTACTACCACCACTACTGTGGTGAGGCAGCTTCATTATTGTGGTTCCATCCTGCAGGAGCCTGACTTTCTGGGCCTCTGGTTGGAGAGAGAGAGAAAAATTTTTTTGGATGTTTTCCCAACCATGCATGATGCACTGTTCTAGGATTTGGGATACCTAAAGTGTAATCCAGGAGATATGAGAGGCAAAAAAAACAAACAAGCTGGGAATTGACTGTTATATGGGATGTTCTTCAAATTTTTGTGTGCATCCCCAGTCTACCTGCTACTATTTAGTTTTCAGGGTTCTCAGATAGTTCTTTTATATTTTTTGACTTCAGATTTTAGCCACAATCAGTGGGAGATAGGGTGGATTGTGCTCACACCTTCTTAAATGGAACCAGAAAACTGTCAACAATCTCTTAAGAAAGTTCCAACCTCAAGCTTACGCAAAACTCATGCTTACATCTCACTGACCAGAACTTAACAATATGACCATGCCCAGCTGCAAAGGTGCATGACCATATGCCCAGCCAAAAAGTAGAGGCTCTGTCACCGTGGAAGAATGGTAAAATAGATATTAGAGAACAGCTAGCAGTTTCTGCACCACTATCCTTACCTCCCAAAATCTTAAGGTCTAATAGGGGAGAAGGGCATGTAAAACATGTGTTATATTATTATATTGTAAGTGCTATAAGAGAGATTTGTCCTTATGAGCATCGTATCCACACTGGAATCTCTGAAATCAAGGGCACTCCGATGGTAATCATGCAGATCCCAAACCCTTTGTAATATTTTGAAAAACTTCACAAAAGTCATATGCTTAACTTTGATTAGGTTCCAAAAGTTAATGGAACATTACATTTCTCTCCCTTTTGTTGGAATTTTGTCAGCTCAATTAGTAATTCTAGTTTTGTCACCCTGATTAGAAGTTCAGAATAGATCTAAAATTTCTCTGTTATTAAAATTATGAAACAAATTACTTTTCACTTAATAAGTGCAATACAATAGACAATATCTTTCAAAACATGGAGTCACATGTTGTAGATTTTATTAGTCTAGATTCTTTGACAACAAATAAAAAAATAGCAAAAATCTAATTCAGTTTTTAGACAGCTGGTCTGAAACAAAAGAGAAAAAGAGCATTTATTGGCTCATGTAATTGGGAAAAATATACTGGAATAGGCATTTCACAATTTTTTTGAGGGTACAGAAGTATCACCAGCTAGTTTTTGTTTCTTCATTTCTATGCAACATGGGCATTTTTTCTGTTGAAGGGAAGATAGCTATTGGCCAGGTTGGCTGCTAGCATACCTTCATAGCAACATCACTGGGAAGAATCAATCTTTTCTCCCAGAATCTATACAACAATCAGAGGAAAGGGATCTGATTGTTCTTGCTTGGGATAGATACCCATTCTAAACCAATCACCATGGCCAAGATTATATGGTACAAAATTTGGCCCATCCTGGATTATTGGCCCACCCTTATGATCATGGTTTGTGACTGGATGAAGAGAGAGGGAAAAGAAAAGAGTATGTGTTGGAAGAAGAAAAATAACAGCTACCCAAAATTAATATGGAGTGCAATAAGAGAACCAAATGTTATACCTCAGGTTATTTTCTTATCCTTTCTTTTGGTTGGATATTTTATTTTTTATTCAATTCCATGCCTTTATCATCCACCACGTTTTTCCTTTGAGAAAGATCACGATCAGAGAAGCTCCTGAAATTGTTATAGTATATTCTAAATTTAACTTTCTTCTTTCTGTCAAGAGTTCTGAATTGTCACTTTGTGTCCCCAAGTCAGGAATATTTTCTATCATTAGAGCCAGAAAGGAAATCTCAACTTCTTTTGAGCCATAGGTGGTGTAGATCTGAAAGCTCTTTATTTTATTTTTTCTCTATCCCTTTGCCACATTCCAGCTGTGATATAGATAACCTAGTGCCAGGCTTGAGTGTTAATTTGAAATATTATAGTTTCCTACTACTTTAAAAAATGTCCCAAGCTATTTTTACTTAAACTTTCACCTGTCACTTACTAAATATTTATTAAATGAATAACCTGATAAATATTGCTCATTCACAATATCAAGTACCAAAGATATTTTTGTCTTTTTTTTGAGATCTTGCAATTTCTCTTCTATACACTTTACATTTATGATGCATGTTTCACCCTAATTTAAAATGTAATTTCAGCTTTTTCTTCTTTTTTCTAGCCTGTGGCTCATGCATTTTTGGAAATGATATTCCTGATATGACATCAATTTTAACAACTTGAATGCATTCCCCACTGTTTCTGGGGAATCTCAGAAGCTATCCAGTGCCAATGTGTCTGGGATTCTTAATTCCCAATGTGTTTGTTCCTGTGTGGGAAGCCAAGTCATAAACAACACATGCTTAGAATCAGATTTTAGTCCCTTACCTCTTGATAATGACTGAATTAATACTCCTTTATTCATACCTACTCATCCTGCTATGCTTCCTTTTACCTTGATGATCTTTGATCTAAATGAGTAATATTCTTTTCTCCATTCATTTGTACATTTGTAAACAAGATAATTTCTTAAAGTTTTTTCCCCCCATTTGATCTTGGTTTTCCTTACAAAGGCAACTCCATGGGACTATTCCTAGCCGGATTCATTCTCTCAAGCAATATACTAGATTTATTACAACTTTGTATATTTTGGTCAGTTTGGTCCATGATCAATCTTGACATAGGAAAATATGGAAATTTTGCTAATCAACATCGAGATGGGAAACTGAGGCATCACTAGTCTGCTCTCTTCTTTTTACTAACTATTTAGAATTTTCATGTATTCCCTCAGATTCGTGTGTCACTTTTATGTGGAGGCCTTTTTACCTCTTCTAGGTAGAGATGGAGAGGTAGGTAGCTTATTGGTAGCCCAAAGTGATCCTGCCAATGGTACTCATGACTTTGTGTAATTGCTTCCCTTTGAGGAACTTGCTTCTAACCAATAGTATGCCTGAACATTGAGAGGATGTCATGTCCATGATTGGATTATAAGAGATTATAACTTTGATGTTGCTAGCAGACTCTCTCCTATGGCAATTTTGATAAAGCAAGCTGCCATGTTGTGAATTGCCTTGTGGAGAGACTCACATGGCAAGGAACTAAAAGCAGCCTCCAGCTGACAGCCATCAAGGAACTGAATCTAGCCAACAACGATGTGAGCTTGCAAGTGTATCCTTCCCCAGGTGAGCTTTCAGATGAGATGTCAGTCCTGGGCGACGTCTTGATTGCAGCTTTGTGAGAGACTCTAAACAAGAGGACCTAGATAAGCTGTGCCTGTATTCCTGCCCTACAGAAACTGTGATATAATACATGTGTGTTGTTTTAAGCTACTAAGTTTCTGGTAATTTGTTATGGAGCAATAGATAACTAATAGGGATCTTGGAGCTTTTATGATAGTCTGTACAAATTTCTAACATGGCACTTTTCACACCTTATTTTCTATTATATTGAGGACTCCCATATTTGTATCTTTAGGCTAGACCTCTCTCCTGAGCTTCCCATGGAAAACTTCATTTCAATGCCCTATACTCACCTCAAAGTGACTATATCTAAAACTAATTCATCTCCAATTGCTTCCTCCTCTATATTTCCTATCATATATAGTAGTATCAATATCTGCCCAATTGTTCAATCCCTAACTTGTGAATTATCCTTGATTTCTCTCCCTTTTCTGTGATCTTTTTAAACAGCAATCAGATATACTCCTTTGTTTAAAACATTTCTATGCTTTCCATGTGTTGCTCTTATAATAAAGTTAAATTTCCTTAGGACAGCCTGTAAGACTTGTGTGATATGACCTCTGATTAAATTGCTTGTTTCTCTCTAACCACAACCTTCCACCTCTCACCTCCGTGGTTTTCCTTCAATCAGCCAAAAACCTTCTTTTAGATTCTTGAACCTGTCATGCTTTCTCTCTTCTTCATGCCTTTCTGAATTATACTGTTCCTTGTCCAGGCTCATCTTCCTCATATCCGCTTTGCTTAATTCGCTTCTGCTCATCTTTCTGATCTTAGCTTAAATATACTTTCACAGAAAGACTGCCTTGATCATCCCCAACCTCTTGTCTGTGTTAGAATCTCCTCCATCATCACCCCCAAAGCACCTGTATTTTTCCGGTCTCAGCACTTAACTCATTGTTTGTGAATGCCTATTAACTTGTTTGTATCTCTCATTACACTGTAAACTCTATAAAGGCAGGAACTATGTTGAATTTTTTCACCAGTGAGTCCCTTATGCCTAGTAGAGTGTTCAGTTTTAATTTGTATTTCTTGTTCACTATAATGTGGAGCATTTTTTCATGTGCTTATTGGCCATTTGTATGTCTTCCTCTGTGAAGCATATGTTCAAATTGTTTGCCCAGGGCCGGCCCTGTGGCTTAGCGGTTGAGTGTGCGCGCTTCGCTACTGGCGGCCCGGGTTCGGATCCCGGGCGCGCACCAACGCACTGCTTCTCTGGCCATGCTGAGGCCATGTCCCACATGCAGCAACTAGAAGGATGTGCAGCTGTGACATACAACTATCTACCGGGGCTTTGGGGGAAAAATAAATAAATAAAATTTTAAAAAAATTGCCCATTTTAAATTAAAATGTTTGTCTTTTTATTATTGAGTGTTAAGAGTTCTTTACATATTCAGGATACAAGCCCTTTGTAAGCTATATATTGAAAATATTTTATCCTGTCAGTGGCTTGTATTTTCATTTTCTTAATAGTGTCTTTCAAAATGAAGTTTTAATATGATTAAATCCCATTTATTAAGATTTTTCTTTTCTGATTTTTGCATTTTGTATACTAGGAAATCTTGGTCTAACCCAAAGTCATGAAGATTTTATATTTTGTTTTCTTCTAGAATTTTTATTGTTTTATCTTTTATGCTTAGATAAATCATTCATTTCAGGTTAATTTTTCTGGTGTGAGGTAAGAATTGAGATTCACTTTTCTTCCATTTAGATATCCAGTTGTTCCAGCACCATATGTTGAAAAGACTGGTCTTTTTCCACTGAATTACTCCGGCATCTCTATGAAAATCAATTGACCAAATATATGTAGATCTCTTTCTGGACTCAATGACCACAGCTCATGAGACCACCTGGGTAGCCCTTCCAGTTGAATATATAATGGAGCAGAAGAACCATTAGGAAAGAATATAATATTTCAGCAGAGAAGATATTAATTTATGATCTTGCAACAGCTCTCTCCTCTCCCTTTACCCTCATTCGTGCCCCAGAATAACTCACCTACCACACAGGACAGCGTTTTTTCCTGGAATAGGTCACTTCCAGTAAGACATAAGTAGGTTATTTAGATCATGAGACCCATTTAATCACATAAAAGAGTATGACTCCTTTATTAGATTTTCTTTGGAAGTTGTAGACAACAGGTGAAAGTCGGGACAGCTGCATATTATGATTTTTGCTTTCCCAGTCTGTTTCTTAGCCCTGCTTAAGTCTCCAATTAGATGCATATAGCTATCATTACATTAGAAAATTTTCATTCCAGCTCAGTAGATAAGTATAGATGAAACTGTCATAAGAAAAAGCATAATCAGGGTAATTCACATTCATGGTAACTCCTAAAGCTGAGAGTGAATGCATATCAAGAATAATAACACAAGACTAATTGATCTACATGGATAAAAGGGATAAAATGGACCCATATTTACACCTTCATTGGTTCCATATCCTACGCTATTTGAATTCACAGCTTACTTTGAAATGTCTTTGAAAGATGCTGTTTGTTCAATAAATACATTTAAAAATAGTACCAGAGCCTTTACTGAAGCCTGGAGTCCCCTAGCAGATTCCAGAGAAGACAGGGAGAAGAGTTATTAGCATTTTACTGTATCATGGACATTTTCATTTCATTTTTCAAAAATAACTCCTACATTTTCAAGTAAACATTGCTCTTCTTCTACAAGATACTGCTGTTAGGAAGCCTCATCTTGCGTTAGATGAAAGTGTCTTTATATGTTGGTGGCTGTCTCCTGTATTAACCATTTCTATAAGGCATTGCTAATAGAAGTTCAAGATGCACATCCTGAGATCCGCGTGTGCTGTGTCATCCTGGGAGTTTGAATCACCCTATAGATATATTTGAACATTACTTGTACATATAATGTAATGATAATTTTTGTATCTGAATCATCATTTCCTTATACTTCTTGTACTTCTGTATAACATATGACATTTTTATTTGCATCATTCTTGTGGCCATTACCTTGTTCTGAGTCATTTTGTAGTTAATTGGAATTTTGACTTATTTTTCTAAGGCAAGCTTGGTAAAGATAAATACTACAGCTTACCCATATCTATATTCTCCAAAGCCCTAATGAAGTACCATGAATTTGGTTGTATTCAGTGAATGTTTGTTAAGATAATATTTTTATATAGATATTAATAAAGACCAGGACTAATTCCATAGTTATATACTAATCATATCACTAAGCTTTCACTCGAGTGACATTGCCAAGAACACAATAAAGCTCATGGCCTATCCAATTCTCAGTAATGAGAAGACAGGTTTGACAGTGTGGGATGATTAAACTGCTTAATGTTCAATTAGCCTTCTTGAATTAAGTCTAGTAAAGGAAAAGGCAGATACTTTAAAGTTGTATTATGAAGAATATTATTTTACAAAAACTTTAAGAGGGCAATTTGAAAAGGGCATTGATTGCTCAAAACTTAAAATATCCAAGGCATCATTTTGAAACTACAAAGACTAGATAAAAAGATTATAAATATACTGAGAGTGCTACAGACTAGAAAACTGAAAAATGCAGCAAAACTAGATATGAAGAATTTATTTAATCTAGCAGGAACAGGAAAAGGTGGATAATATAAATGACCCCAAAATCTACGTGACATACATTCTCATAAATTACCAACATGAGGAATGCTATGATACTAAATGTAATTTCCTTGAGTCATTATATTTCAAAGACATAGCACAATAGCAAGTATACAAAAACAGGATGTATGAAATGTGAACAAATTTCCCCCACTGGGAAGCAAAGGAATTACAGCCCCTCGTGAAGCGTTATGAGAATGCAGTCAGTGATAAGCAGTTGCAGCGCTGGGGGTGGTGGTGCTGGCAGCATGTATGTGTAACTACCAGCAATTGAATGTACTCCCAGAATTTGGGAACCAACTCTAAACGTGAATTTGGTGAAATTTGCCATCATCAGAAATAACCTGTTTTAAGAGTTGGCTTCTGAATATACTGCTGCTAAGGCAAGGGGCTTCCAAAGCTCAACCATTTTAGGCTTATTTTTTCAGAGCTTCAGTGTGAAATCTTGCCTTCTCACATGGATTTGCATCTTATTTCACAGAACATGTGCTTTGCAGGGGACCTTGGGAGCCATTGAGTCCAACTTTCTATCTACTCGCATGAAACACTGAAGAAGTGAGTGGTCTGATCTATCTGTCAATATTTCACACAAATTCACTCATTCTAAAAATCCACACTCTACTTTGGACTCTTCTGAATCTCCTGAGATAAAATCTGAAATTTCATTCATTGGCTCTAGTTCTGTGCAATGGAGTCACAGAGTTTAAAACTAATTTCGCATCTGCATTAATGCCTTTTAAATGTTTGAATCTAGTTCTCCCTAAAACATTCTATCAAGCTAGCTGATGTTTTCAATCCCTGGTGCAACAAGACTTCTAGTTCCTCATGATGCTGGTCGTTCTTAACCTGTTCCCTGTCTTTTGAAGGAATTCTCATTTGTCTGTATCTTTAAAGTATTGTGATTCCCACTGCAATAGAAAAATGGACAAAATATCAGAGGAGCTGATTCATGAAAGAAGAAATATAAACTGCCAATAAATATGCAGTATTAAACAAAAATGTTTAATTTCCATAGTAATCAATTAAATGCTAATTAAAGCAAAATCACCCTTTTTGCACAAGTAAAATTGGCAGAGATAGAAAAAAATAACACCAAGCAGGCACTACCATACAGTAAAAGAAAAAAAAAAATCAGAAAAGTGTTCAAAAATTCATGGACAAACGTTTATCACATAGAGAAAAGTGACAATGGAGGAATGGTTAAGTAGATTATGGCACAATGTAGTTATTGAGAATGTTTTAGGATGACAGTGACATTGGGAAAATGTTTGCAATTTCTTAAGGAGAAAAAGCAGGCTATATAATAGCTGATATATATGTATATATGTATAATGTTATTGGTATCTACAGAAATGTACTGGATGAATACTGAGCAGTGTGATAATGAGTATCATGTCAGTGTCTCTGACAATGAAAATATGCTACTTGTCAAATCAGAAATGGATAAAAACAAGTTTTAAAAATACTTCCCAAAGTGGTCTGATCAATTCCAACCTTGCTGCTTGTTCTTTGACTTTTCTTCTATGCGTCTTAGGTCATAGTGTCCCTTTGAATTGCTATGTCTTATACTAGAGTGTTCTAAAACCTCCAAATATTTTTCATGAGTACTGCTGTGAAGTCATGATGCTGTATTTTTTGAACCTAAGTGCCTGGCTTTACATTTGTTCCTGTCAAATTTCATTTGATTTCATTGAACCCATATGTTGTGCTGTTGAACGTTTTTTTCTTTTTCTATTGTTCCATATTGAACAGCCATCCACAGCTCTGCATGATCCACAGATACATTTGCATGACATTAATGTCCTCATCCAACATTAATGTCCTCTTATCCATCAAAGATTGTAAAGTATGCCTTTTTTTTTACTGGAGATGAAACCCATTACAATCAGCACCAACAAAAGATGTGTTGGACAAGCCATTTTAATTTGAAGTAAAACTGCCCCTGAAAATGGAAGACTATTCTAAGTAAATTTCATTGTAGGTGTTATACTTCTGGGGAAACAGGCATTTGGAGGAAAATTATTTTGGAAGATTATATAGAGTTTTAAGTGATTTCATAAGCTAGAAAAGAGTATATTTGAAAAGTTTTACCAATGATAGATGCAAGAACTCTTAACAATGCATGGTGTGAGATACTGCTGTTGTACCCTGTACGCTTGCGTTATTCAAGAATTTTAGCCACGGGCTTAGGGATAGGGAGAACCTCAATTTATTCATGTAAAGCACCTTAAGATATTCTTATCAGCAGTTATAACTGTTAGAAAGAAATTCAAACCTATATCATTTACCAACCAGGTGCTATAGTCTCTTGTCCTTAAAAGGAATTTCACATTGATTTGGAAGAAGGTAAACATTAGTAGGTTCTCTTCTCTAATTATTTTGTTTTTAGAGTCTCAACTAATCTCTCTCAATAGACAAACTACGAAAATTTATATGCTAACATGAAAAGCATTTTTCCCAAGACAGCAAATAGTTTCCTATTAGGTGAGAAAGAAGTGTAGGATGTGAAATACTATTAGCATTAAGGGAATTTCTAGATATTTTAAAGAAAATAATGTCAAAGAATGGAAAGTATTGGGAAGGGAAGAGAAATGTTGAGAGCTGAAGAGAAAGACAGATATTGAGTATACTAAATCTCTCTCCCCTGCCACTGCCACCCTATTTCTTTTTCTTTTAATGACAAATCCTCACTGGCTTTGTTCACATCTCCTCACTTGTCTTCTTGTAAAAGTAAACCAAACTGAAATATACAGCAGCCCTTTGCCACTTAGTAAGCCTCATTCTAAAGCATGGTGCCTATAAATAAAGCAATATAATGCCAGGAAAAAAAAAACCTCACCAAATGCACAATTGTGCATTTACAGTCTCTTCTATAAATAGATGGAGATTACAGGTTTTTAAAGTGAATGAGAGAGTACAGCAAAAATTGTGTGAACTCAGAAAAAAGAAGGAAGCATAAAATATCCTGTATGGAATAGAAATGGGTATTTACTCAGAAGCAATGACAACAAAGTTAAACACAAGGAAATTAGTACTTTGTAGCTTCGGTAAGAAGGAACCATGAAATGCCCTGGTTTTGGTCCCTTTGGAGTTTCTTAGAAGAAACTGCTCACTATGTAGGCAAATATATGAATTTAGCAGTTGGCTATTTATTCGTCAAGATGTTCGTCACTTTTATGAAAGTGAGCTTCTATTTTTCTGAAGTCTCAAAGGCATGAACAAAAGGAGACATATCTGTGGAGAAAGAAGAGCTTTTTACTCCATAAACAAATTGTGCCTGTGCTGAAAAGAAAAAAAAGGTAGAGAACTTAAAAAAAAACGAAATGAGGTTTTCGGCAATGTGACAATGCCCAAGGATAGGTCTGATCTGAGGCCTTAGCAATTTACACGGAATTTTACTCTAGTGGTTTCTCTAAGGTTCAGCAAAGACAAGAGACAAAACAATATGCCATTTCTGAGCCAGAGGAACCATTTTCAGAGCCTAGTGCATATAGTTTCAAAATTCTCCTCTTCTAACTATCATATGAGTGGACTGTAAAGAAAAAGACCCTTTCGATCTTGCGTGGTGGTTGAGTCTTGAAGGGCATTTGGGGCTTTGATTTACCTTCCAGAAGACAATGTGGGCTCAAAAATCATGTGCAGTGCAGAGATGAGTGCCAAACTGTCACCAGACATAGATCCTAACCCGCTTCTCTTGCCCTGCTGAAAAACCTAACTTTTATGTTTGACCTAATTCTCTGGTCTTCTTGCAAGTTGCAGGTGGTCCTTTATCTAACACCTTGGGGCCTTGAGCTGATGCGGTTTTCAGCTATGTTCCAGGAAGAAGCTCTAGGCAACGACAACCGCCCAGGTTGCTGCGCTGAGCTGGACCAAGTTGGCCCAGACCACGACCACGAGACTGGCACCAGCACAAATAGGCTGAAAATTGTACTAAAGTAACCTGCCCTCATTAACATCATAAATTCCCCTCCTCTGAGAGGGGCAAAGCAGCCATTTTTAGGTCATGTGTTGTATGGAGAAGCATGATTTTATTTTATTTTATTTATTTATTTTTTTTAAGATTTTATTTATTTATTTTTTCCCCCAAAGCCCCAGTAGATAGTCGTATGTCATAGCTGCACATCCTTCTAGTTGCTGTATGTGGGACTCAGCCTCAGGATGGACGGAGAAGTGGTGCCTCGGTGCGCGCCCGGGATCCGAACCCGGGCCGCCAGCATCGGAGCGCGCGCACTTAACCACCAAGCCACGGGGCTGGCCCGAGAAGCATGATTTTAAACTGTGTAAGTGCAAGCGTATGCCCACCTCTGCAAGCGATAATAAAACTTCTCCTTTGAATATTCATTCCCTACCCCAAGTAAAATTATCCACCTCCCCATGCTCGGAGGTTCATAGCTTTATGAAATTATTCTCTATGGTCGCCATTTTTCCTTGCTGCACGCCGCAAATAAAAAGTAGACTTTGTGAAACAACTACTTCTGGTGCAATTTGATTTAACTCCCAAGAAGGGACCCATGTTTCGTGTGGTAACAAAACTAAAGGGTAGCATTTCACCAACCAGTGCAGGTGGATTATTTCACTAAACCATGCAGCTGAATTGGTTTGAGGATGAGGACGCTTAGGCTTTCAGGATTATTCAGTAACATGACCTGACGGTTACACGAGGCAACCTCCATACTCAACAGCTCTTAGGAGAATCACGGCTCCATCATCTTCAATAATAAAAGAAGTAAGAAACTGAACTTCTACATTCTTTAAATTAGTCCTAGCACTTCACGACAGTGGCACATGGCCTAGTATTAGCAACAAATGCAGATAATAGAGACTATCAACAGTTACTAGGCTATCCCTTCCATTATGTGAATATTTCTACACGTCAGTGTGGGGAATCCTCTGATCATGAGTAGAATCAACACTAATTGGAGATTTTGGTTTCCAGGAATAAACTCTTCCAGTAAGTCATTTATGCATTTTTCCAGCTACTGTTCTGTGCTAAAAAAAAAAAAAGTGTAGGGGAAAAAGTATGAAAGAAGGAGACATGAGATAAGAATTTAAATCTCAGGAAGGCCATTAGTCTGTTTTCGAGTCACAGGCAAGTCACTTCACCTCTGTAGTCTATTTCCTCAACTCCGAGATGCAGGAGTTGGATTGGCTGGTCTCTAAAGCCCCTCGCAGCTCTAAAAGTCTAGACGACTTACAAAGGCTAGCACTGGCTCCGTCAGTCACTGGATCTATGTACACTATTAAAATGATGAGGTCTTGCCTTTTAAAAACGCAGTGAAGGGAAAAGCAAATTTTCCCTCATGGCCCTGGGGCTGTAAATCATTTGTTGTGCTAAGACACTGGACAACATGGTTTGTTTGCATTTGACATGTCACGTTGAACACTAGATGTGTGTGTTGTTAAAAAAAAAGTAAGCAGCCTGATTATATTTTCTTGCTTATTAAAATTAAACTGAACTTATAATTAATATCCAATTGACACCACCAGGTGAAGTACTTTAGTGTTGTCTTTTTTCTAAGGAAGTAATGAGTGATTCTCTTCTGATGGCTTTATACTTCTGGAAAGGTCAGCAAAGTCCCCAATTCAGACTCTTGCTCCCACATCAGCTGTTTCATTTCAAATCCTCAAAGAGCAATCTCCTCATATAATTTTCCTTTTTTCAGAATGGTCACAGTTCTGTAGCCATATAATAAAAATCATGCAAATCTGAGTTTGCTTACGCTAAAGATGGGCTTATTTGAATAGGACCAATGTTCATTCACTTCAGTGTGAATGAAGCTTGATGCGATGTTTTTCAACGTGACTTTAGCTGAGCTGCAATCGGGAGAGCCTACGTACGATACAGATGGCTGTACTTAAAGGTCTGATGTGTGACAACTGTGGCATCTAATTGTGTTCTCAGTTCTAGATTTAGCAGCTTCTCTAGCTTGATTCTTCTGGCCATTGAGTATGATTTTATGTACTCTTAGCAATCAGTACATTTAATTTAGGTTTTTGCTTTTTTTTCCATGAGGATTCAAAATGTAACCCAAAAAATTTCAGATGAAGTCTAAAATAGATTTTCTGTGATTCACAAACATTAGTGAAAAATATAGAATTGCATGTATGCCTTTATACACACACACACACCCACACACACCCACCCACACACCCACCCACACACACACAAATTGATTCTATGTGCATATATACAAACATCCCCTCAAGTTGGTTTTTCTTTGATAGGTTTGATAGCAACGTCAAATCATATATTATTTTAAAAGTTTCTTATTTATATTGCCATTGTAACAATATAAATCATTACTACTTATCACTAGGCTAACTTAGAAAGGATTCAAACATTCATTTTAAAACTCTTTTTAAATTTTCTTGCTTTTTTTCTAGGATTCTGCAGATTTAAAAATAGTATTTATTCTATTATTCTTAGCTTGCATGTTTTTATGCTGATTTCAGCAAATTGTGGCCATTTTCCATAGTCTATCTGCCTAGACTCTTGCATGGTATTGAAATATTTTATTTTTTACAGACATTAATTAACTTCTGGGATACATACACATCAGTGATGAGTGAGTTCAGTTAAATTTTATGATATTTAGATGCTGGATGACATCTCTTTCAGTTGACTAGAACCTGTGGAAGTGACCAGAGATTTGCATGACAAAGTACTCTCCTTGAATTGCTTCTTTGCCACGCTCTTCTCTGTCAGTAAATCTTGGAAAATTTCTCCTCAACATGGGAAAAATTAGACTTTGTATTTCCAGTAGAATTAGGAAGCTAAGGGTAAAGAAGAACAGGAAATGGAAGGAGAGAAAATTAAGACTACAGAGAAAAATAAATCATGAGATTCTATCAAAATGCTGATTACACTGGAAATTATCCAGTTAGGTCTACAAATTGAGAAGAGTGGTTTTTTTCTTTCCCACTATTAGGAAAAAAGAGACAAGAGACAACAACACCAAAAATGTAGAGTTGGGATTAAGAAAAGAAAGGAAAGGAAGAGGAGGGGAGGGAAGAGGAGGGAGGGAAGAGAAGGACACTCACCCCTCCAAAGGAAACACTGCCTGTTCTGCATACACCTGCTGCCCTAGAGTGAGGGATACAGGGCACTGGAGAGTCTCCTTCCTCAGAGAAAGCTAGACTGAGGCAAGATAGCAGGGAAGTTTTCAAAAGTTTCTCATTAGTAAGGGCTAAAACAAATCAAGTTGGTCCTTCATTTACCAGAAAACTAAGTAAATTGCTATGCCATTTCCTGCAGCATTCTGATAACCAAGGGGTCCTTTTTATTTAAAAATGGAAATTCTGTATCACAACAGGGGATAATAACAGTCTGAATTACAACGGTAACATTTGTATCCGTTTATTTTTCTTTGAGTGGGCATTTCTATCCATCATTAGCTCAAAAAAACCAATATACATAGAAGTGAAAATCACATAAGGAAACAACAAAAGAAGAACAACATTAACAGATCCAACAATGGAAGTGCTGCTTGGTAATTTTTAGAGATGTGCGTACTGGGGTATCAAAATGGTAGAAGAGCAGGAGAGAGACTTTTGCCCAAAATGGCCCATTTTAATGAAAATTAATCATGGGACTTAGCACTGGGAAAGACCAGCAAAATGCTCCTGAGGTGAAACGCATCATCACTTCCAGCTTCCAAAACATTTTGTAAGTTAAGCCTGGCTTTTGTCTTTTGGATCATTTGCAAGAATGTTTTTGGTCTTTCAGCTATTTTCTCAGCAAATCAACCTTCTAATATTTAATGAGCAATGAATATATGGAGAACAGAGTCATCACAAGACGGGAACAGGAAAGTGTACTTCTCTGCATTCATACCCTCCTGTTGTCTCTGCTTCCTCATCTTTTCCCCAGCAAAATAGAGTCATTAAAACAAAAAAAATCAAAAGTACCTATGTTCACAGGGGTCCCAGTCTATGGCCAAGACCATCCTTATGATACTTTTTGCATAATCCTGATATAATATATTGTATTTGGCACTGAAATCAATTTGTTACTAGTCTACATAAATGCTATTCTATACAAATATTAGCAAGGGGAGCAATCTGGAATATATCAGAGCAATTAACAAATTACAGATTATCTGCTAAGGAGATGTCAGAACGCATAGGCAATAGCCCAATGGGGTGGTCATGGGGATCGCACGGGACAGCATATGTGAAAGGACTCTGAATGACAAAGCACTTTGGACATCAAGGTCATTATATTGTTGTATAACAACTGATACACTGTGGGGAAAGTAAACCCTAAGAAGGCAAAAAACTCTGGTCAGATTTAATACAAGGAATCATTTCCTTTCCATGTCTAACAGTTGGCACTTAGCAATGATAATATAATGTATGGAGAGACACATCTTGGGCCTATAAAATAGACATCTGAATATACAAATATATATTAAGAAGAATGGTAGGATACAAATTGATGTAAAAATATGCTTTGCTTTCCTTGTTTCATGATTTTAAAAAGCATACAATTTTATGTTGTTGGATGTTGAAGCAGAGTTAGAAATCCTTTTGGTTATGTTTCATGAATGTTTTCACAGTATATGTTATTACAGTGTTGGTATCTTACGTGTTAAATAGCTTTCTGAAATACTTAGGACTCAACCAAAAATAACTAAACATTAATATAGCTCATTCTAGTAACATGTTTAGTTATATTGTTTGGGGCAGTGAGAATGGATTGGTGAGAGTGGAAATTCGTCAAGCTTTGTTAGTTGGCCTATTGTGAATTAAGCGTTTGAGATAGTCAAGTAATCCTGATGGGTATGATGTCCATAATATCATCACTGTTAATTAGGAAATGACCTGAGGCTTTAGCTGTAGGAGGTACTGTAGGAAGATGGTATGTCAGGAAGAGATTCTTCCCTGCCCTCAAGCTAACTAGTAACTGTGGTAAGATACTTGTACCCTGAGCATTTCTTGGGTCAGTGTCCGACAGTGGAGCTGCTCAGGTTCAAGAAACCACAGAGTCAATAACTTTGCCTCACGAGGCCAAATCCCATGGCATTTGGAAGTCACTCACTGTCAAGAATTCTGGGCAGCTATCTTGAAGGATAATCTTCCCATTTCTTAGGTCATTGCTGTCATTTACTGGCCTTCATTTCAATTCCAGTTAAATTATAAAGTGCAGTATGTAACGGTGAACCTTCAGAAAGAACATAATGAGCACAACCACCCTACACAGAATCCAAAGTTCAAATTACTGGCAGAGTCACCATCCATATCTGAGAATGTATAGAAACTTGATCATCATTGTTGTCTTTATCATCACCATCATCATGATTAGCATCATTAGCATCACAGTTGCAGCATCATGATCATGTCAAGCGGTATGGCAAGATCAGAAAAACCAACATCAAGACACTGTCCAGTTTGGGTGTGTAAATATTATCCTGTGTTTCTTGGCCCATTTAGCAAACACTTTCTTCTCAGTGATAAACCTATGCCCCCCATATGGGGCATGTTCATGAAGAAAATATTCATCACATTCATCTCTTCCTTGTTCATAGTAATGATAGGGGACTTTTCTATATCCTTCTGTCCTAGAAAAGAAAAGGGAAAAAAAAAAAAAAAAGAAAAGAAAAGGAGAGAAAGATTGAGATGAAGAATGAAGCATTCACTTACAAGAATCCATTATGTGCCCAGTAAATGCATTTACTTGCAAACCCATGCATGATTCTTGTCCATGAATTCAGTTAAAAGCTATTATGTATAAAAGCTTTTAAGAAAATGTACCAGGTCCTTAGTGCTTTAATAAATCAAATAAAATTTATATATCACACCAGTTACATTCAAACATATAGCTATCCCTTGAAGGAGGAAATTGTATATAATGGAAGCAAACTTTGGATAGCCTGATGCTCTTGCAGAGCTTGAAGCAGGTTGGTGATTTTGCAGAGTAAGATATTTGATTCAGCTGTGCTCCATTATGCTTATAGTTTGGGTAGAAATATTTGATCATGAAGATTGTGGCTTAGTTACCATTTTGACAATATGACTAAAATACTCTCGGAATTATATTGTGCCAATTGTTGGTAGGAAAATATATTTCATTACCTTGATGAAGCATGAGGGTTTGTATTATTAAATAATTAGAAACTATCCCACCAGCAGGGATATGCTGTGGATAAACACACCCATTTTAAATAAGGATCTGGCAGATTACTCACTTCTTAGTGAAATATAATTTCCAGGAATTCTTGTTAAGCTGTCAGCTTCTCTGAGGCTTCAGGACATTTGTCCTTCATAATCAAATATAACCGCTGAGTAGAGAGCCATCCATCAAGCTATTAGAGCAGCAGAAATGACAAATTTGCCTTGCAAATTAAATAACCACTAAACTTGCTCTGTATTTCCAAGCCACAAGTCCCTGATACGCCACTGATTAAGGGAAAAATGTTCCTTCTGACACTTGACTTTAGACTTTGGTAAATATTTGTCTTTTTATCACTCCTAAAAGTCACAACTCGGTACGCTGACAATAAAATGTCATGTCAGCAAAGAACACCAGGAAATAATTGTTGCTTTATCTGTTTCTCAGATTTATGGTATTAAAATGAATTGTGATATTTTGACAAGCTATCAGAATTGGAGATGCATAAAAATAATTTCCTGTGATCTTACCTGCAGTAGGTGTCATTTATCATGCCGTAGACGTGAATGCTATAACAGGCATCCATGGCCAGAATGAAGGTAAACCATCCTGTGCTGAGATAAGAGCCAGACTGGACTCTGGGGCAGAAGGGGGGACCAAAAACAAACAACGACAACAAACAAAACAGAAAACATACACAGAGCAACAATAAAGTGTGGTGAGATACGGGCAACCTTTTATCAAAAACATAGCACTAGTTATCAGGAAAAAGCATTAAGAAACTTGACAGTCTGTCAAAGATACACACTTATTTTGAATTATCTCTGAATAATTTATAGGCAGGCTCTCACTCTTACTACCTTAAGCCTAGAAGCTATATTGTATGGAAGAGAAGCCATATGGCAAATATCTGAAGTCAAATAATCCTGCTCCCTTCAGGTGAAACATAATTTATTTGATTTTCCGTAAGACACAAATTAGTGCTGTATATCAGAGGACAGGTTTTCTAAAAGTTGCTTGGAGCCCTGATGGGAACTGAATGATAATGGTGTTATCTTGCTTTCCTGGACATATCACTCTCTCTAAGGCTTGTGGGGTGTCTAAGTGTAAATTGGATGCAGTGTAGGTGAATCACTTGGTCCATGAAAGCATCTGAAAAGTTTTCCTTCACTGCTTCCCAGGCATCATGCAACAAGATTTTTCCTTTGTAAGACCTATGTTACCAACAGCTTCAACCCATTTTTATTGAACACCTACTACGTGTCAATCACTGTTGTAGATGCTGGGGATACAGCAGTTATCAAAACAACCAAAGCTTCTGTCTTCATGGAGGCCAAAGGATTGGATCTGGAGGTGACTCTGTTATAAAGCTTGGCCAGGGAAGGCCTCTTTGATTATGGTAGCAAAGATCTGAAAAAAAAGGGGAGGGGATGGAAAGAAGCCATGTGGACCATCTCGAGAAAGACAGTCTCATGTGTGCAGTCTTTCAACCCCCATCTTGGCCACATTAAGAAGGGGCCTTGGGCCTGGAATGCTTCCTTAACAAGAGATAAGGAGCCTTCACAGCCTGTGCCAGGCTTATTGCCTTGTATGGGAATATCTCTCCCTGTTTCAGACTCAATGTGTGCTCCTTTGTTTTGTTTAAGTGTGTGTCATATGGCACCTGGTCAGCCCCACTACTATATCTGTCCCCTGCAAAGAAGGGACAAGGTCCTTCATTCTGTGTCACAAGAGGTTGCACGCAGGCCAGTGGCTCTGAATCAGCTGCCAGGAAGGACCCAATGGCCATGGGGGACCAACATGCACTATTGGAGAGGATCTTGCTCTGTCTCTTCTCCGTGTGAGTAAAACGTTGTTCCATCCAGTGTTTGACTGTACTGTGTTTTCCTTGGCAATTCTGACAGTAAGATGCAGTGGGCAGAAGTGCTTGGACTTCTACTCCTGGTGATAGGAGACAGATGCCACTTGCTCAACAGGCCATATGAGAGAAAAGTGTTCTAGGAAAAGGAAATGTTAATGGCAAAAGCGCAATATGGAAGTGTGCTTGGTATGTTTAAGGAAAAGATGAGAAGCATAGTAACTGAAGGAGGAGAGTTGCTGATGTAGTTAGATGCAGTGCGGATTGGAGGGGTCTGCCAAATTCCAAATGGCTCAAGGGAATGTTTGATGAGAAGCTGCATCTCCACGCTTGTCTTTAGCCAAGGGGACTCACTTCATCCAAAACAGATGACTGCTTATCTCCTTAAAACTCTCCCCATAGTGGCATTTGGGTCACCCCAGATTGTTTGGCAACTGTGTAATACCATTTCTAAAAAAACCTGAATTTCTGACCTTCCATCTAGACTTCTTGGCATACTGGAGCACAGCCAGCTCTTCTCCTACAGACTGACACTTAGCCCCTGATAACCACTCTCTGCGTCCAGCCCTCCATACAGTGCTCCCCAGTGAAGTCCAATATTGTTGATGCAGTTCTCCAGTACCAAGCAATCAGTGTGCTATAATTAGGACCCTGAATCCTTTGATTCTTCCTTTTTTTTTTTTCAAACAGGCACTGCTTAGTATCAAATTACTTACAATAGGCAAGCATTTCAGGAGCACCACCCAGTCACAGTGGGAATTGATAACTTGGTATTTTAATCTTTATTTTCATTGACTTCGGGTGATTTGCAAGGAGAAACAAACCCATCCCATATAGATCCATCCCCTCTGCTTACTCCTCACTGAATCTGAAATGCCACAATGAAAGTAGCCTTCCTTTGTATCTCCTGGTGTGTCTTCTAAATGGAAAACATTCCAGAAACAGGATCACGTTGAGCTACATGCACTTTCCTCTGTGATGGGACTAATAGCAGACACATGGGTTAGGGATAGGTGCCAAATGGATGGGAAGATGCACCACAGGGAGGTGAAATACACTAAAGAGCAACTTTGCTGATTGTGCAACTTAACCTGCCGTCGATCCTGTGTTCTGGGGTCTGAGGAGCAGCAACGATGGGAACTGCTGAAAACACCATCTGCTCAGAAAGTCCTTATTTGAAAACTGAGAGAGATCAGAAGAAGCAAGAGTCTTGACTAAAAGCTCCCAAATTGAATCTAGAAATTTCGTCTGTGCGCTGAATTTTTCTGGTTATTATTCCTACTGAATTGTATACGCTTTTTTCCTTTTCTTGCCTTCTCATTACACTTTTTCTACCTTTGTATTCTCTCTATCCTTTTTCATTACTAGTCTGACCAAGCACTAGTAGAGATCACTAAAAATTTGTACATAATGAGAAAAAACAAGTCTCACATTCACCCATTTATTCACTTTTTCAACAAATATTTATCAGGATCCTTCTATGTGTCACTGACTATGCCAGAAGCTGGTGATGAATATTTTCTTAAAGGGCACATGATCTAGTAAGGGAGGCACACATGTTAAAACAATTAATTGCAATATTACAGTGCAATAAGGCAAAAGCCCGTGTATTTCAGAGTCAGTGCCAAGTGCAGTGCAGAATTGACAGTGAGGATACTGGTTCCAGCTCAGCCACTGCTCGAATGTGAGCCTTTGGACAACTTATTTAGCCTCTTTGGGTCATCTTAGTTTCCTTGTCTCTAAAATAAGATGGTTGAACTAAGTCATATCTAGAGTTTCTTCCAATGTTAAAATCAAATGATTCTCTGTTCATCACCCTCAATAGTCAATCTGTTTTAACCTTCAGCCATTCAACAATAGCATGCTCCATGCATGTTGGATATGTAGTTAACAAACATGTTAATCAGTCAGATCTCATTTAATGCCCATTTGTGTGATGGGCATGCCGCTAAATGTCTGGGTGTATGTAAAAGGGGTATACAGTTTTTACCCTGCAATGGTAGTGGCTGTAGTCACTAAATTTTGGGGAGAGGAGCTCCATGTTTTCCTCCTTCACACTACTGCTTATGGAAGGTGCTAAAATGGCTATCCAAGACCAAGGACACAACTGGACCTCAGTATTGAGGGTAAAGCTTAATATGAGTGTGAGAAAAAATAAATCTAAATTAGGAAAAATTGTTTTTCTTCGTATGTGTTTTTCTGGGAGTTGGTCATCCACAGGATTGCTAACTATCAAGAACCAAGATAATACTATAGCTCCAGGATAAAGGGAGGATCCTTAGTATGACATATGGACCCCTACTCTGCAAAACAAGCTCTCCTGGCTCGTCTGGTCCACCCCAGATAGTCATTTCTGAGAGTTCAGCAGCAACAGAACTCTCCAAGGATAAATACAGGACAATTGTCAAAGTGGACCCTTTGCATATCTATCTTCTCTTTACCACAGGAAAAGAGGGGCAGGAATTTTAGGGTTTGGCATCTGGTCAAAGACCTTTCCATCTCACCACACAATAAGGAAATTTTACCACATTTCTGATGCTTGGTTATGTTTAAGCCTAACCTGATTTGTTTCGTTTCTAGATAGACAGATCATAATAACTAGATCAAAAGCTCTTTGAGCAAGTTGTGCTGCATTTGATTCAGACTGGGGAGGCTCAAACTGCCCAAGTACCCTGTCTACAAACAGCACTTAATTAGACAGCTGCATTTTCTGTCCCTGGTGTCTCTGATGTTCTTGGGATGTGAAATCGCATGAGGTTTCCTACACTGAGGTTTCCCCAGCACGTGCTGGGGCTGGCAAAGTGCTTCTGAAAATGCTCAGAGCCAATGTCCATATAACGATGCTTGCGGTGGAATAATGGCAACTGCTGGACTAATCCAAGAAGTCTTCCGAATAAATGCCCTGGCGACCTGGGTCCATAAAGGACCTCACTGGCCTGGATGGTGCTGGCTCTGGGAATTCTTGTAACTGCACCATTTCCAAACTTTCCTGCAGTGTGGGCATACTAGAAATGAGGAAGTATAAATTATACCCAAGTAGACCTTTTGAGGTTCAATAAAAACAACAACAAAAAGAGTTGAGCTGACATACGTGAAATTGTTTATGCTTTTTTTCCAGCTTGGAGAGACCTAGAGATAACTATCACATGCCTTAAAAAATTCTAAAAGGGTCTCTCTGGGGACAAATACTGTCTTGTAATTTGTCACTCATGCACGAAGCACTAACTATGTACCAGCTGGCTATCAGCCATAGCACTTTTTATACCTTCCACATTTGGGGATCGATAAAAACAATTATTGTCATCTACAAATAAATAATCAAGATTCCCATAGGGGTAATAAGAGAATTTAAGCCCCTAATTCAGTACAATAGGAAAGCTTAAATTAATGCGGCAGAATAATGAGCTGTGCAGAGGAAAATAAAGGCAGGAGAGTTAAGAGGCAGCTATCAATCATTTGTTTCCACTGGCCAAGCTTTGCATCCCACTGCTCCTTGGTAACCAAGATACTTACCACTTGGAAACTACTTAAATTTACTTGCTCATCTCTTGGAAGAATGATGCTGTCAACACCTTGATATAGCACATGCTTGAAGGCATATCATTTAAAATATGATCTTTCCTCTAGTCTATTACCAATAAAATATAAGCTACCTTGCCTCTTGATGTTTACCCCTGTTCCTTGATGTCTAAAGGCCATCACACATCCACAGGGATTCGTTGTCTGTCAAGCTATCCTTATTTTTACCAGTCTCAATATTTTTGTCTGTCAGCATCCTTCATTTGCCTGCACCCTTGCTTCCAAGCTTATTGTTCACAATAAGCATTTTTCTTCTACCTCCTGGCAAGCTGGAACTTTCTAGTGAGTGACACTTCCCTTTCGGATAATTTCAGGGGAAGAACTGAAGAAACTGAAATGGTTACTCTTCAAAAGAAAAGTGGATTACATTGAATTTACTATCTATTCACAAAATGCTCTGCTAATTATTGAATACCATTAGCTCAATTGCTTGGGTCTTGAACTCATGAAGCTTATACTTTGATGGGCAAAATAATAGCACTTTCTCTATATCAGGGCTTCTCAGTCTTGGCACTACTGACATTTTAGATGAGATAATTCTTTGTTGTGGGGCCTGTCCTGTGAAGTAAGCTCTCTTTCACGTTTCCCCAGATTCCCCTCTGTTCCAAGCTCAACTATACCCCAAGAGGGCAGTAGATTTCTCAATTCCCTAGTGTCTATTCTTGGCTTTACTCTTACGTCCTCTGCCCTGAGGATGTCCCCAACCCTAAAAATCCAAGTTCTTCTATCTACAGTTCCCATTGCACCTGCTCACTGTCCCACTGACTTTCCTCACCCACCAAGCATCTTCCTTCTTTCTCCTTTACAAGTCTATCTGAAGCCATTCAGGTTTGGCCAATACTGAATCATTATCTCGCCTTTTAACACAAGCCTAGGATTAGCAAATTCATTTGGCCTTAACCCAAAGGGCAAGTCCTGGCCTGCAATGGGAGACAATGCACTGGGGGAAGGGAGAAAGCGTCAGGTGGGAACAAGGACAAGGATTCCAGTAGCCTCAGTCTCCGTGGCTGCCTCCTCTTTGTGGAAGGCTTCCTGTGGGGGTCTTTGGCTCAAACTTTGCAGCCTAAATTCTACTATGTTTCTCACTCATTTCTTCCGTGAACTGATAAAAACAAGGCCTGGGGCACTCCAAACTAACATTTCAAAAGCATAATAATCATTTATCAAAGCCCGAAGGAGATCAAGACCCTCCCAACAATGGA